>NC_045965.1:39800810-40051036 GCF_010909765.2 Amblyraja radiata
GGAATGGGAGGGGGAGTTGAAGTGCTGAGCCACCAGGAGATCAGGTTGGTCTCCCCGATGTAGAGCAGCTGACACCTTGAGCAGCGGATGCAATAGATGAGGTTGGAGGAGGTGCAGGTGAACCTCTGCCGCACCTGGAATGACTGCTTGGGTCCTTGGATGGAGTCAAGGGGGGAGGTAAAGCGACAAGTGTAGCATTTTCTGCGATTGCAAGGGAAAGTGCCAGGAGAGGGGTGGTTTGGGTGGGAAGGGACAAATTGACCAGGGAGTTACGGAGGGAGCGGTCTCTGCGGAACACCGAAAGGGGAGGAGATGGAAAGATGTGGCTAGTGGTGGAATCCCGTTGGAGGTGGCGAAAATGTCGGTGGATTATCTGTTGTATGTGACGGCTGGTAGGGTGGAAGGTCCTTGTTACGAGTTGTGGAGTGAGAGCAGAGTTACGGGGTACAGAAGAAACCCTGGTGAGAGCCTCATTTATAGTGGAAGAGGGGATCCCCTGTTCCCTAAAGAATGAGGACATCTCCGATGCCCTGCTTTGGAAGCCAGTGGTTGGAAATTTAAAGTAGCTCTAATTTCCCAAGAATCCTTTTTTGCTTAAGTCCATCCTCCAGTTTAAATTCCATTTGGAATATTTTTCGAGGACCAAGAGTTACTCCAGGGAGTTACTCCAGCTCCAGGGAGTGATTCTGCGTTGGGTTTCAGCGGTCGCGGCAAGGCGGCGACCAGACAGCAGTGGCGGCCAGATCTCCCACAATGCAAAGACTGTTACTGTTGAATCATAGATTAATTAAAACAATAGCAGAATACAGGATGTTCAACCTATCCTATCTGTGTTGCAAAACTGCTACCCAACCTAATCTAACCTACCATGCCCAGACCTGTAGCCGCATGAGTTACAGTTCTTCAAGTGCAATTAAAATACAATCTGCCACACTCAAATATTTTTTATCATTGATTCTGAAATTTTATTTTATTTTAAAACCATCCTAATTACATGGAGGCGCAGGGGAGACGGTGAGATCTGGAAACGGTAGGGTGATAAGCAGGTCTGAAGAAGGGTCTCGACCCGAAACATCACCCATTCCTTCTCTCTAGAGATGCTGCCTGTCCCGCTGAGTTATTCCAGCATTTTGTGTCCACCCTAATCACATGGATATCAGTTTTCTCCTCCTTATTCCCCAACCACTTCAAATGTCATGCATTTTCCAGTGGGCTGGGTATAGGATTGTTAGGCTTTAACCCAGCCATGACCGAAGGGGGCCTAAGAAGGTTTTAAATATCTGAACTTGTACATGAAGCTATATTCAGATTTTAGTTTATATCACATACTAATCAGCTTATCAGTTTTCATAAATGTTTCAACAAAGATGGATTTTTTTTCGTGCTAGATTATGCAGTTGAAGAACAGCCATCACAGATGTCTCTGATGTTGCAGTTGGAAGAAGGAGGCCCCGATCCTCTAGTTTTTGTTTTAAATGCAAACTTGCTTGTTATGGTCAAACTTGTCAATTGTGAGTATTTTCATGCATTTTCATTTCTCTGGTATGACTAAACACGTGCTACTTTTATAGCTAACATCTTCAGGAAAGTTTATGTTGATTCCTAAATTAAAAACGTCTCAAACTAAAGCTGAACCTCATAAAATTAACTAGTCAAAGGTAAGTTTTTATTTGGTGCCTATGTAGTTTATAGTCTTGTGGCATAGCAATTTTGATACCTGTTTCTGTAACTTAGCATGTAGTTTTTTGTTTGTCACCACATAAGGTGGTTGTGGCTTCAATGCTCAAGAAACTTGAGAGGCTTGAAGTCAATGTAGGCGATATGCCTGTAAGATAATATTTTAAAGGGAGATCTTGTAAGCTCTTGAAGCATGTCAGAGATTTTGTGGCATTATTTTGAAGAAGAGTGTGGTTGTTTTCCAGAGTACCGATTTATATTTATTCCTCTATCACAAAAAAGATAGCACGATCATTAACATGTGACCAATAACATTGTTGAGACATGCTATAAACATTGCTTAAATGCCCATACTGATATTTATTTTAGTCATTAAGTGCTTAATCAATGTCTTGAGGTTGTGAATGGTTTTAGAAGGATCGGACAGGCTAGATGCAGGAAGAGATAGTTAGATTTAGCTCTTAGGGCTAAAGGAATCAAGTGATATGGGGGAAAAGCAGGAACGGTACTGATTTTAGATGATCAGCCATATTCATGTTGAATGGTGGTGCTGGCTCGATGAGCCGAATGGCCTACTCCACCTATTTTTCTATGTTTATAAATGAGCAAGTGTTTCTTTTTATTTTTTAAAATCTTTTTTTCACTTGTGCATTCAATGGTTAATGTTTCTTTCTCTTGTGGTCTCCATCTTTCTTGTGGTTTAGAGATTTTTTTGTCAATGTGTTAACATTGCAAAAAGTTGGCATTCAAAGATTTAAGCCCAAAAAATTTACATTGTACCACTGGTAAATCAGTAATTCAAGTTCAACTGGTGTTGAATTTCTTGAATCGTGGTTTAATTGTCATGGAGAAACAAGGAATTGCAGATGCTATTTTACAAAAAAAGACAGTGCTGGAGTAACTCAGCAGGTCTGGCAGCATTTCTGGAGAATATGAATAGGCCCCTAACCCAAAACATCATCTATCCATTTTCTCTGGAGATGCTGACTGACCCGCTGAGTTACTCCAGCACTTTGTGTCGTATTTTTTCAATTATCATGGTTTGACATTCTCCTGAGGTCCTGAAAATATTGCTTAATTACTTCTGCCATATTTAGTGTTACTTCTTTTTTTGGAGACTAAGTGTGTCATGAGACAACAGATTTTCATTGCTGTTATTTCATCTTGTAGCCATAGTTTTTTCCTTTCCTAGAGGTACAACATTTGCCACCCTCCAGACTTCTGGCACCTCGCCTGTATTTAATGACACTTAGCGAGGGCTCCTGCAATTTTTCCTCAAGCTTTCCACAGTGTCCTCGGATATATCTGATCAGGCCTGGGAGATTTGTCTATCTTATGCGTCAGGACCTTCAGCACGTCTGCGATTGTAATACAGACTGCTCTCAAGACGCTTCCAGTGACTACCCCAAGTTCATTCGTCCTCCTGTCTTTCTCCAGTGAAAACAGGAGAAATACTCTTTGTGGACCTTGCCCATCTCCTGTGGCTCGACACAGAGGTGACCGCTTTGATTCCTGAGGAGTCCCATTCTCTCTCTAGTTACCATTTTACCCTTTAGCTCATACCCTCTAGTCCTGGCAACATCCTCGTAAATCTTTTCTGAACCCTTTCAAGCTTGACAATATCTTTCCTATAACATGGTGCCCAGAACTGAACATAATATTCTAAATGCGATCTCACCAACATCTTATACAACTGCAGCATACCTCCAAACTTCTATACTCAATACTGCTGATGACCAAAGTACCAAAAGCCTTTTTGACCACCTTATCTACCTGCGACTTGACCTTCAAGGAACCATGCACCTGCACTCCTAGATCCCTTTGCTCTACAACACTACCCAGAGGCCTACAATTTACTGTGTGGGTCCTGCCCTTGTTCGACGTCCCTAAATGCAACCTCACACTTCTGTATTAAATTCCATCAACCATTCCTCCGCCCACCTGGCCAAATGATCCAGATCTTGCTGCAATCTTTCACAACTATCTTCATTATCTGCAAAACCACAAACTTTTGTATCATCAGCAAACTTGCTAATCTTGCCCTGCATGTTCTCATCCAAATCATTAATGTAGATGACAAACAGTAACGGGCCCAGCACCGAACCCTGAGGCACACCACTAATTACAGGCCTTCATTCTGAGAAGCAACCTTCCACCATCAACCTCTGCTTCCTTGCATGGAGCCAATTTGCTATCCATTCAGTTATCTCTCCTTGGATCTTCCAGAGCAGCCTACCATGCGACATCTTGTCGAACGCCTTACTGAAATCCATGTACACAACATCTACATCTCTGCCCTCATCAACCTTTTTGTTCACGTCTTCAAATAAATCTATCAGAGTTATGAGACACGACCTCCCATGTACAAAATTATGCTGACTATCCCTAATCAGCCCTTGCCTATCCAAATGCCTGTATAACCTGTCCCTCAGAATACTCTCTTGTAACTTTCCAACTACAGATGTTAAGCTCACCGGCCTATAGTTCCCAGCATTTTTGCTGCAGCCCTTCTTGAAAAGGGGCACAACATTTGCCACCCTCCAGTCTTCCGGCACCTCTCCTGTATTTAAGGACAACTCGTAAATTTCAACCAGGGCTCCCGCAATTTCCTCTCTAGTTTCCTGCAATGTCCTCGGATATATCTGATCAGGCCCTGGAGAATTGTCTACCTTCGTACACGACAGTACCTTCAGTACTTCTTCGATGGTAACACTGACTGTTCTCAAGACACTTCCATTGACTGCCCCAAGTTCCTCCGTCCTATAGTCTTTCTCCTCGGTAAATACAGAGGAGAAATACTCATTGAGGACCTTGCCCATCTCCTGTGGCTCCACACAGAGGTGACTGCTTTAATTCCTGAGAGGTCCCACTCTCTCTCTAGTTACCCTTTTCCCTCTTATATATGTAAAAAATATTTTGGGATTATCTTAATGCTACACACCAGAGCAATCTTCTGGTCCTTTTGCCCTTCTGATCTCCTTTTTCAGTTTACTCCCGAAACTCATCCAGGGGTGCAGTTGATCGCAGCTGCCTATACCTGTCCGAGCATCCTTCTTGTTTTTGACCACGGCCTCAATTTCCCTCATCAGCCAAGCTTTCTTATGTTTGCCTGCTTTGCCCTTCACTTTAACGGGGATGTACATATCCTGCACACTTTTTAAAACATCCCACATGGCCGATGTTCATTTCCCCTCAAATAACCTGCTCCAGTCAACTTGAGCGAGACTTTCTCTCATACCCTCAAAGTTGGCTTTACTCCAGTTGAGCATTTTAACACGTGGACCCTCTCTGTCCCTATCCATAATTATCTTAAACCTAATTGAACTGTGGTCACAGGTCCCAAAAGGTTCCTGTCTCATACTGAGCGAGTTCCTGTCTGAATGGAATTGAAGAAGAAATTGCTCAATATGAGAATTCTGCCAGGTGAATGTGTATGTTGGGGGAGGGAAAAGGGCTGGTCTGTGTTTCAGTTGTATTGGAATGAGCAGGAGTTTGATAGTGTCAGATTTAGATTAGTATGATAATCTTAATATTTGTGGGCAAAATAATTTAACCCATGAAGACCATCCTGGATCCTTTTGTCACTAACCCATGGTTTCCAAAATAGCAAATTAAAACTGTTTGCCAATGTGATTTTAAAAAAAAATCATTAATAGTTCTGAGTTGTAAAAGTTATGGTAAGCGACAAAGAAAATTAGTCAGTGATCTTGTTACTTTTTATATATGTTGTTTCCAAAATGGACGCATCTGACAATTGTATTGTTTTCTCAGATGTGAACAGGAAGTGTTGGTCCTTCACCACCAAAGGAATGCATGCAGTGGGGCAGGCGGAGATAGTCATCCTCTTGCAGTGTTTACCTGATGAGAAATGCATCCCAAAGGATATCTTTAATCACTATATACAGCTATATCAAGATGCACTGGCAGGTATAGTCAAATGACAGTATTAACATAATGATGTGCTTTGATGTGAACATGGCATATGTGAGGTTGTATGATTATTACAGTACTTTGCAGAACTAATTCAGCCTATAATTTAGTGTTCACATTGATAGATTACTCATGTTAAAATAAGCAGAGGACATAAAGCAAAATTCTAAACCTCTACTTTTAGTATTTGCATACATGCTTTTGTGTTGCCAAGTAATATTTTGCTACTTAACAATTTTGCTACAAATGTCTTTTGTCTATAGGTAATGTTGTTGGAGAATTGGGCCATTCCTTCTTTACTCAGACTTTCCTTGGCAGTAGAGAACATGGTGGATTTCTGTATGTCACCTCTACTTTTCAGTCTCTGCAGGATGTTGTGCTTCCCAATGCACCATACCTGTTTGCCATTCTAATTCAAAAATGGGAAACACCTTGGGCTAAAGTTTTCCCAATCCGTCTGATGCTGCGTCTTGGAGCAGAATATAGATGTGAGTAACTGTATATGTATCATTCAATTTGTGTAAAGAGTAAAGGAACAATTTCTGATTAATATATTCTTTTACAGTTTATCCATGTCCGTTATTCAGTGTGCGTTTTCGTAAACCTCTGTTTGGAGAGACAGGACATACAATAATGAACCTACTTGCGGTAAGTTCACATTTTTCAAGGGAAGAGAATAATGATGTCACGGCCAATATTGTGTATTAGAACGTAGAAATTATTTGCTAGGATACCACCACAAGGATGATAATTTCATGTTTACATGGTTAACATATTAACTGATATCTGACAATGTGGATAAACTCTCAAAATAATTTCTACTGTGAGAACCTGCTATCTTTTTGGGATCATTTGTTGACATATAATACCCAAATGTCATCTTCAAATTAAACAAAAGGTTTGCACCAGGATGTTATTTTAAACTAGTTTAGAAAGTTCACCACATAGCCTATGTTTAACAAATGTTTTAAATACTGCAGAGCTGTGTTAGAAGCAATGATCTGTTTTGAAATTAAATTGTATGTTTGGAAGGGCATTTGATTAATACAACAGATGATAAGGAGTATTGTAAACAAAATCATCTTCTCACCAGAGATCAATGATATCCCTCAAGTCTGCTCTATCAGTCATGGTTGAACCTATCTTGGTTGCAATTGCGTTTTCCTTTTCCCTCTCCATACTCCTTGACTTGTGGTTCAAATGTTTGTCAACTTATGACATTATATTCCTTGAATATGTTGGTAGATAACCAACATTACTGTTTGCATTTCTAAATGACTGATTTATTATGTCTGTGTTTTTGAGATCATAAGTAGTAACAAGCAAAAGCAAATGTAATAGTTTAAAAAATACTGTTAATACATAATTTTCTGTGTTATTTAGGATTTCAGGAATTACCAATACAAGTTGCCTGTAGTACAAGGACTTGTTGTTGACATGGAAGTCAGGAAGACATGCATCAATATTCCTAGCAACAGATATAATGAGGTACACCATATGCTTCATATATTTAAATGGACTTGCAAGTCCAATAAGTGTGGATCCACATCAGGAGTTGAAATCTTATACTTTTTTCTATGCATGTGGCCAATACATATGCCAAGTAAATGCTTAACCAGTAACTCAGTATGGACTTCCAAAATTGTTTTGTAATATTCAATATTTTGCAATACAAATTAATTCACAGACTTTGTGGTCTTCTGAATAGTGATGGGAGATGATTATTGGCTTCTTCAAATAAGCTGTATTGTTGTGAGGGTAATCGTGTTTAGTGTAAGGTTGGTCCAATAGCCCATTCATCCATTCTTTGGGAAGGAAGAGAAAACCCCCCGCAAATTAGCAATTCCTGAAATTAGTTGAAAGGTGAAATATCCAAATACTGTCAAATGCTATAGTATTTGCATAATTATCAATTATAAAATGAAAATCAAAGTGTTTCTCAGAACTTGAAAAAAAAAATTTCCTTGTCAGATATTGCCTGATTAGACGAGTTATAATGCATTTATTTTTATTTCATGTTTTCAGCATCTGAAGAATTTACCTTTAATATCTGAATATTTAATATTTTATGAAAAATGTTAATATTCAATATTTAATATATTAACATCTGAAGTGTTAAAAGTATTTTGAAGACACAAGTAACTGCGGATGCTGATATTAAAAGAAAGGACACAAAGTGCCGGAGTAACTCAGTGGGTCAAGCAGCGTCGCTGGAGAATATGGATAGGTGACGATTCTGGTTGGGACATTCCTCATACCCCATTTTAAAGTGGGGTATGAGGCAAAGTCTGGAAGGTGGTAGGTGGAAACAGGTGAGGGAGGAACTTTCTGTCCTGGGTTACCTCCATTACCAGAGTGAGGCCACACGCAAACTGGAGGGATAGCACCTTGTATTCAGCTTGGGTAGCATATAACCCAAGTTATCTCCAGTTTTAGGTAACTAAGTAAGTTGGGAGGTCATGTTGCAGTTGTATAAGATGTTGGTAAGACTGGATTTAGAATATTGTGGTCAGTTCTGGGCACCATGTTATAGGAAAGATATTGTCAAGCTTGAAACATTTCAGCAAAGATTTCAGAGGATGTTGCCAGGACTAGAGGGTGTGAGCTATAGGGAGAGGTTGAGTAGGCTGGGTCTCTATTCCTTGGAGGGCAGAAGGATGAGGGATGATCTTATCGAGATGTATAAAACCATGCGAGGAATAGATCGGGTAGATGCACAGAGTCTCTTGCCCAGAGTAGGGGAATCGAGGACCAGAGGACGTAGGTTCAAGGTGAAGGGGGAAATAATAATTTAATAGGAATCTGGGCCTGTCCCACTTGGCCGTCATTTGCGCGTAATTTACACATCATTTACGCGTCACGACGCACGTGTCGTGACACGTACGTGATGTGCGCATGGTGCGCATTACGCGTGCATGGTGCGTGGTGACATAGGCAGCGACGCGAGGTCGCGCACGGCTCCCCAGGATTTTGGTATGTACAAAATCTTCACGCGTCATCTGCGTGACGCGCAAATGACACCCAAGTGGGACAGGCCCTTGAGGGGTAACTTTTTTGCACAAAGGGTGGTGGGTGTATGGCACAAGCTGTCAGAGGAGGTAGTTGAGGTTGGGACTATCCCATCTTTTAAGATACAGTTAGACAGGTACATGGATAGGACAGGTTTGGAGGGATATGGACTAAGCGCAGGCATGTGGGACTAGTGTAGCTGGGACATTGTTGGCCGGTGTGGGCAAGTTGGGCCGAAAGGGCCTGTTTTGTCACTCTATGACACTAACTTACAAACACCCTCTCCCCAATTTTCCACCTTTCTCCCCTAAGACCTTCCAGGATGTACACCCATTTCCTCCTTTCCCCTCCCAGTCCCCTACCACCTGTATTACTTTTTCTGGCTTCACATTTCACACTTCAATCCTTATCTCCACACCTCACACTTTTTGGCTTTTCATATCTGGCCTTTGTCCAAGCATTTGCCATTCATCCCTCACCTGTGTCCACTTACCAGATTTTGTCCCGCCCCCACCTCTCATCCTGCTTTCTTCTCTATCCCCCCCCCCACCCCAAGAACAATCAGTCTGAAGAAGAAACCAGAACCAAATCATTGCCTATCAATTTTCTCAGAGATGCTGCCTGACTCACCAAATTACTCCAACACTTTTGTCTATTTTTTAAAAAAGTTTTTTCGTTTTTTAAACATTAAATCTAGGATACGAACATTGCTGATGAAGTTTGTGATCAAATGATCGGTGCGATAGGGTTATTGCACTTGTGGCTGATAAATGATCAATTGGACAAAACCTGCATGATGCAATGGAATGTGATATAACAGAATATTTTGTTCCCAAAGCAGTTACCAAATATTAGATTCATATTGTCGCTTTGCATTCTGTTTTAAAACACTCAAATGTGTCTCCGATGAGCTGCCTTCTATGTAGCTAGTGGCTGAAGAAAAAGATGTCAATGAGGATTTTTTAAATTTTGGTAATGAATTGTGTGTACTTAAAATGCGAAGTAATAATTCTACTGGATAAGTATTGCTGATGTGCTTGAGATATAAACCCATTAGATAATACTTTGAAGATAGTAAAGTGAATTTTCATAAAGGCATTTGTTAGGTAACATTTAATATTATGGAAAATTGGTGTTGAAATCTAATTACAATATATAGGGATCAACTGAATGATTGGATTGGGATAGTTACGTAAATTGTGGAATAGTGTTTGAGTAAATATTTGTAATTTTTCCAAAGTATTAGCACTCAACTTGACTAAGTGGGATGAGCTAATGATGGGCAGGATGTGGTGTCTTAACACTAAATGCAGCAGCTTAATGAAAGCAGAACTGCATTATTTAAGTAAGCTGATTAAAGTTTAAGTTGAACATTTTTCTCATACCATTCCCACATCACTAAATATCATGTATGACATTGTGATCAATATAGTTAACATTTTTTAAATGGTCAAGAATCTCAATATTGGTCATTCCAGTGTTTTTGTACCAGAGATTAATTTTATGGGTGTGCAATTAAAAGAAAATTATTCACCTGGTCTTGAAATTAACCTAATGTTTAGCACAAAGTCGAGTTTTTGGATTCCGTGCTTTAGCTCAATTCGCATTTATCATTTATGCGACTTATTATTTTGTGTATAAATAGAATTTGAATAGATGGCAATTAAGTTTTAATGTTTTGAAGAAAGTTTGTAAAGATCTGTCTCTCCTTGTTGGGCCATTTTAATCAAGATGATGAAAGCAATGAACAAATCCAATGAGCATGTGTTGGCATTTGGAGCTTGCTTCAATGAGAAGGCAGATTCACATTTGGTGTGCGTTCAAAATGATGATGGGAACTACCAGACTCAGGCCATAAGTATCCACAACCAACCTAGAAAAGGTATGTCCTCATCAAGTTGCATTGTTTTGTTTTTTAACTTAATAAAGAATGCATGCCGACTCCAACATATGATTTATTTGTGTTAGCATGAATTTCCCTGCTTAGAACTGCTATTCCAAGTGTTTGGAATACAACTGTTCATGTTATTGATAGAAAAACATTTATTAACTCTTGATGACAGTGAATGAACTTTGAGACGATTCATAATGAGCAAAATTGACACTATTTCTATAATTCTGTTTTGCAGTAACAGGAGCCAGTTTTTTTGTCTTCAGTGGTGCTCTGAAATCATCTTCTGGTTACCTGGCCAAATCTAGCATTGTAGAAGGTAATGATACAAAACTGTTTGCATGTTGTTGAAAGTCAATGTTCGCAGTAAATCTTGAGTGGATTTAGAATCCATTACTTCAGTTGAGGATGCTAAAGTGATAGACAATAGGTGCAGGAGTTGGCCATTTGGCCCCTTGAACCAGCACCGCCATTCAATGTGATCACGGCTGATCATCCACAATCAGTACCCCGTTCCTGCCTTCTCCCCATATCCCTTGACTCCGCTATCTTTAAGAGCTCTGTCTAGCTCTCTCTTGAAAGCATCCAGAGAACCAGCCTCCACCGCCCTCTGAGGCAGAGAATTCCACACTCTCAACTCTCTGTGTGTAAGAGTTTTTCCTCATCTCCGTTCTAAATGGCTTACCCCTTATTCTTAAACTGTGGCCCCTGGTTCTGGACTCCCCCAACATCAGGAACATGTTTACTGCCTCTAGCATGTCCAAACCCTTAATAATCTTATATGTTTCAATAAGATCCCCTCTCAACCTAAATTCCAAAGTATACAAGTCCAGCTGCTCCATTCTATCAACATATGACAGTCCCGCCATCCCGGGAATTAACCTGGTGAACCTACCCTGTACTCCCTCAATAAAAGAATGTCCTTCCTCAAATTGGGAGACCAAAACTGCACACAATACTCCAGGTGTGGTCTCACTAGGGTCCTGTACAACTGCGGCAGGACCTGTTTATGCTCCTATACTCAACTCCTCTTGTAATGGCCAACATGTTATTTGCTTTTTTCATTGCCTGCTGCATCTGCATGCTTACTTTCAGTGACTGATGAACAAGGACCCCCCGATCCCGTTGTACTTCCCCTTTTCCCAACTTGACCGCATTTAGATAATAATCTGCCTTCCTGTTTTTGCCATCAAAGTGGATAACCTCACATTTATCCACATTAAACTGCATCTGCCCACTCACCCAACCTGTCCAAGTCACCCTGCATCCTCATCGCATCCTCTTCACAGTTCACACTACCACCCTGCTTTGTGTCATCTGCAAATTTGCTAATGTTACTTTGAATCCCTTCATCCAAATCATTGATGTATATTGTAAATAGCTGCGGTCCCAGCACCGAGCTATGCGGTACCCCACAAGTCACTGCTTGGCATTCTGAAAGGGACCTGTTAATCCCTACTCTTTGTTTCCTGTCTGCCAACCAATTTTCTATCCATGTCAGCACCCTACCCCCAATACCATGTGCTCTCATTTTGCCCACTAATCTCCTAAATGGGACCTTATCAAATGCTTTCTGAAAGTCCAGGTACACTACGTCTACTGGCTCTCCCTTGTCCATTTTCCTAGTTACATCTTCAAAATATTCCAGAAGATTAGTCAAGCATGATTTCCCCATCGTAAATCCATACTGACTCGGACCGATCCTGCTACTGCTATCCAAATGTGCTGCTATTTCATCTTTTATAATTGACTCCAGCATCTTCCCCACCACCTATGTCAGGCTAACTGGTCTATAATTCCCTGTTTTCTCTCTTCCGTCTTACAAAGTGGGATAACATTAGCTACCCTCCAATCCACAGGAACTGATCCTGAATCTATAGAACATTGGAAAATTATCACCAATGCATCTACAATTTCTAGGCCACTTCCTTAAGTACCCTGGGATACAAACCATCAGGCCCTGGGGATTGATCAGCTTTCAGACATTTCCTGTCTAATGTGAATTTCCTTCAGTTCCTCCGTCACCCTTGATCCTCTGGCCACTAGTACATCAGGGAGATTGTTTGTGTCCTCCTTAGTGAAGACGGATCCAAAGTACCTGTTCAATACATAGAAACATAGAAAATAGGTGCAGGAATAGGCCCTTCGAACCATTCAATATGATCATGGCTGATCATCCAACTCAGTATCCTGTACCTGCCTTCTCTCCATACTCCCTGATACCTTTAGCCACAAGGGCCACATCTAACTTACTCTTAAATATAGCCAATGAACTGGCCTCAACTACCTTCTGTGGCAGAGTGTTCCAGAGACTCACCACTCTCTGTGTGAAAAATATTTTTCTCATCTCGGTCCTAAAAGACTTCCCCCTTATCCTTAAACTGTGACCCCTTGTTCTGGACTTCCCCAACATCGGGAACAATCTTCCTGCATCTAGCCTGTCCAACCCCTTAAGAATTTTGTAAGTTTCTATAAGATCTCCCCTCAATCATCTAAATTCTAGCGAGTACAAGCCGAGTCTATCCAGTTTTTCTTCATATGAAAGTTCTGACATCCCAGGAATCAGTCTGGTGAACCTTCTCTGTAAATTCTAACAACTGCTAAACGAGAAATATTTAAACAGTGGGTCACTCTAAATGATAGATTATATGCATCTCCATTTTAAATATCATTGCCTCGGGGCTAATAATCTGTCTACAATTTTTGGAGGAAAAGGTGTACACTACCTACATGCAGGAAGGAGAATGATTGCAGTTTTTAATATTATGCCTCACTTATCCATACAAATCCCTAATATTAAATGGCAAAACATAATTAAATGATTCTATTTTCTCATCCCCAACTAGCAATTCAAAACTAAATGTACCCTTTGTTGATATTTTTGTCATCTTCTGTCCAGTGGATGTGAACATGTTCCTGTGGTTCTTCTGCATCCGTTTTACCACAGGTGATGGTAAAGTCTTTCATCTCTCGGATTGCCTGTCGTAAAGTATCCATTGTTTCTGCTGAGATTTGTACCATCATACCATCTAAAAATACTCCGCAAACCTTCTATGGCAAGAATGTCTTTCCTCAGATTAGGAGACCAAAACTGTACGCAATACTCCAGGTGTGGTCTCACCAAGACCCTGTACAACTGCAGTAGAACCTCCCTGCTCGTATACTCAAATCCTTTTGCTATGAATGCTAACAAACCATTGGCTTTCTTCACTGCCTGCTGCACCTGCATGCCTACTTTCAATGACTGGTGCACCATGACACCCAGGTCTCGTTGCATCTCCCCTTTTCCTAATCGGCCACCATTCAGATAATAGTCTACTTTCCTGTTTTTGCCACCAAAGTGGTAACCTCACATTTATTCACATTATACTGCATCTGCCATGCATTTGCCCAGTCACCCAGCCTATCCAAGTCACCTTACAGCCTCCTAGCATCCTCCTCACAGCTAACACTGCCCCCCAGCTTCGTGTCATCCGCAAACTTGGAGATGTTGCATTCAATTTCCTCGTCCAAATCATTAATATATATCGTAAATAGCTGGGGTCCCAGCACTGAGCCTTGCGGTACCCCACTAGTCACTGCCTGCCATTCTGAAAAGGACCCGTTTACTCCTACTCTTTGCTTCCTGTCTGCCAGCCAGTTCTCTATCCACATCAATACTGAACCCCCAATACCGTGTGCTTTAAGTTTGTATACTAATCGCTTATGTGGGACCTTGTCGAAAGCCTTCTGAAAGTCCAGATATAACATATCCACTGGTTCTCCCTTATCCACTCTACTAGTTACATCCTCGAAAAATTCTATAAGATTCGTCAGACATGATTTACCTTTCATAAATCCATGCTGACTTTGTCCAATGATTTTACCACTTTCCAAATGTGCTGCTATCCCATCTTTAATAACTGACTCTAGCAGTTTCCCCACTACCGATGTTAGACTAACTGGTCTGTAATTCCCCGTTTTCTCTCTCCCTCCCTTTATAAAAAGTGGGGTTACATTAGCTACCCTCCAATCCTCAGGAACTACTCCAGAATCTAAAGAATACCTTCCATGGCAGCATCAAGGATGCAGCGCTGGGCAATTTTGCTGTCCCAGTATGACTACAAGGTTGAGTAGAGAAGCTCCAAGTGTAACGCAGTTGCAGATGCGTTGCCCCATGAGAACTCTGACGTGGGAAGTGAGAACTCAATCTACACACTGCAAGTTGTAGATGAAGACTTTCCAGTGACTGCAACAGAAATTGCAGTAGAAACAGAGAAAGACACTGTGCTGGTGGGTCTATGAACAGACATTGAACGGTTGGACTGAAATCGATAGTGGATTGAACTTGGTTCTGAACTCAGAGCTGAAGCCTTTCCATAATCGATGCCATGAGTTATCATGTGAGCAGGGATGCATTAAGTGGGGTTACAGAGTGGTTGTACCAGAGTCTTTGAGAAACAAAATTATGAATGTACTTCATGCCGAACATCCTGGCATAGTAAGCATGAAGTCAATTGCCTGACGTTTTGTGTATTGGCCTGGTATTGACAGTGACATAGAGCCACTAGTGAGCAAATGTAGCTAAAATTGCCAGAGTAAACCACCAAAACACCACTGCAACCCTGCTCATGGCCAAGTAGACCTTTTCAGAGAGTTCATGTAGATTTTTGTGAAAAGGGTAATGATCACTTTCTGGTACTAGTAGATAGTAATTCCAAATGGATTGAGGTTAAGCATATGGGGTCAAGCACTACTACTGAGTGTACCATAGATGAGTTGAGGTCAATTTTTGCATGCCATGGTTTACTGGAAGAACTTGTTTCTGATAACGGCCTCAGTTTCGTTCAGAACGGTTCAAAGAGTTCATGCAGCGGAATGGTGTAAAACACACACTTGTTCCCCCATACCATCCAGCCTCCAATGGGGCGGCGGAAAGGTCTGTTAATGTTGTCAAAGATGCTCACAAGAATCAGGTTTTGCAGGGTTGTTCAAAGCTCAACATGAAACATCTTTTGGATAGTTTCTTGCTGAAGTACAGAACCACACAACAGGTTACTCACCTGCAGAACTGTTGATGAAGAGAAGGCTAAGAATACGCCTAAGTCTAATTCAATCCAACTTGGCCTTGAGAGTTGAGCAAAAACAGTTAAGTCAAAAACGCCATTTTAATGTTTCCCACAAAAAGGAGAGGAACTTCAAGCCAGATGAGCAGGTTCATGCTCACAGTCCTCCCAACAAGTCCAGTCGAGACAAATGGGATGTTGGGAAAATAGTGGAAGTGAGTGGAACAAAAAGATAGTTGAAGTTGGAGATAGGATCAAAAGTGTTCATGTTGATCAAATAATTTCAGCCAAAGATGTACCAAAAACTGAGCATGTAGTCCTAATCCCTGAGTTTTTATCTGAAAGTGAGTTGGAAGAGACCACTGTGATTGAAACACAAAGTTCAGTTAGTACAGACAAAGAAACAGATTCCTCTGGTCAAAGTCAGGGTACTAAAACAGAGCCAAACAAGCCTACAGTTGAGTCAACACCTAAACCTGCTACACCTGTTACTGTTAGACGATCAGGCAGGATCCATAAACCAGTAGTTAGGTTTATAAGTTAAATAAATCACTGCACAAGTAAAGCAAAAATGTGTAGATATGTAAAATTATATATTATGTTTATCATTTAAGATTTCATAGTTTTAAATCGACACATTTCGTCAAAAAGGTAAGATGTGTGTTACCGTGTAATTATTTTGTTGCATTTGTTGTATTTTTAGATGGTATGATGGTACAAATCTCAGCAGAAACAATGGATACTTTACGACAGGCAATCCGAGAGATGAAAGACTTTACCATCACCTGTGGTAAAACGGATGCAGAAGAACCACAGGAACATGTTCACATCCACTGGACAGAAGATGACAAAAATATCAACAAAGGGTACATTTAGTTTTGAATTGCTAGTTGGGGATGAGAAAATAGAATTATTTAATTATGTTTTGCCATTTAATATTAGGGATTTGTATGGATAAGTGAGGCATAATATTAAAAACTGCAATCATTCTCCTTCCTGCATGTAGGTAGTGTACACTTTTTCCTCCAAAAATTGTAGACAGATTATTAGCCCCGAGGCAATGATATTTAAAATGGAGATGCATATAATCTATCATTTAGAGTGACCCACTGTTTAAATATTTCTCGTTTAGCAGTTGTTAGAATTTACATGTATGAAGTATGTGTACTTGCTTAAGAATAGAACTCCCCATAATTTGTTAAATCAGATGCTGCTTTCAATGTGATATGTTCGTTAAAATTAGATTGTGCTATATGCATTTGTGTTTCTTTTCAGAATTATCACCATATTAATTTAAACATTTTGCTTCAAAATTGTAGTCTCATCAGTCCAATTGATGGCAAATCCATGGATGAAATTGCAAGTGTGAAGATATTTCATGGGTCAGAATTCAAAACAAATGGCAAAGTCATTAGATGGACAGAGGTAATAGAAAAACGTATTCAAGTATTGTTTCTGTTCACATTTTGCATAATATTTGGGTGTCTAAGAATGGGTCTAACAGTGGGACAGGAGCAGGCAGAAAAAAATGGGTCTGCCAGGGCGGTTGTGTTTATGGATTTTGGGGAGAAGTTAAAACTGGGCTGTGCGGGGCTGGGAAACGATAAGGTTGGAGGCTGTGGAAGGCAGACAGCCAGAAGTGATAATATCAGAAATCACAAAATACCTTAGTCCCTCTGATTTTATAAACTTTTTTTATCTCGCCCCTCAGCCTCCTTTGCTCTTGGAAAACTAGTCCCAGCCTATTAAGTCTCCACTCGTAACTTAAGCCCTCCAGTTTCGGTAACATTCTTGTGAATCTTTTCTGCACGCTCTCAGAAGCTTCATCAAATCCTTCATACACTTTGGTAGGCAGACTGCACATAACTTTTGCGGGTGCAGTCTTAATGTCCTATACTACTGTAACTTTACATCCCGACTCTTGTACATCCCAACTCTTGTACTCAAGTCCCTGTCTTATGAAGGCAAGCACCACGTACACCGCCACCAGCATTTTGTGTATCTGTGATGCCACTTTCAGGGAATAATGTCATTGTACTCCTAATGCCCCTGTCCCACTTAGGAAACCTGAACGGAAACCTCTGGTGACCTTGCGCCCCCACCCAAGGTTTCCATGAGGTTCCCGGAGGTTTTGGTCGAAAGTGGTTTCCGCGTGGTCGAGGCTTCCACTTTGTTCCTTCGATTATTTAAACAAAATCAAAACCGACCTCGACTCAAAATAGGTTTCCGTTTGGTCGAAGCCAGTGGAGTGGGGTCACTATTTACTTACAGGCAGTCGAAGGCAATCTCCTTCGCTGACCGGCCATTTTGATTGGCTCATTGGAGTTTTCAGGACCTAGAAGATCCGCCGGAAGGTAAAATGCCCGCTAAACTGTATTAAACTTCTTAGAACTGTCTCCACTCCTTCCCCCCCCCCCACCCCACTTCTCCCCCCCTTCTTTCCCCCCCTCCCGCGCTCTCTAAAGGACTTACCGTACTCTGTGGCAGCCGTTTACCTTCCTCTTGATCGCGCAGACAGCGCTCTTCCGCTGTCCCTGGCCCCCACCTTCGCGATGTGTTTGTGTGTGTGTGTGTGTGTGTGTGCGGTCGGTAGCAAAGATCTTGTGGGATCTTTGGTCAGTTGATGCAGCTCACGCTTCGGTCGAGGCTTTCCAGGCAAGTGACCAAAACTTCTGGCGACTCATGGAAATCTTGGGTGAGGCTCAAGGTCACCAGAGGTTTCCGTTCAGGTTTCCTAAGTGGGACAGGGGCATAACTCTCTCTGTTCTACTGCCCTGCATTCCCCAGGGCCCTGTCATTTACAATGTATGTTCTGCCCTGGTTTAACTTCCCAAAATACATTGCTTTGCATTTGGCAGATGGATTTTAACGCCTGATTTTTCATTTGATCAAGATCATTTTGTAACCATCAATGGTGTCATTTGTAAACTTGTTCATTATGCCACCTACATTCTCTTCCAAATTGTTATATATGACAAACAGCAGGAGACCCAGTACCAATTCCTTTGTTGCAGTAGAGGACCCCACACCAATTCTTATGGCATGCCTCTGGTCCCAGGTCACCAATTTGAAAAACAACCCTCTATTATCACCTTCTAATACCTTCCTCTGACCCAATTTTGTATCTAACTGGCTAGTCTCACCTTCCAGACCATTGACCACTTCAATCACCTATCCATGTTCTCCAGGGATGCTGCCTGACCTGCTGAGTTACTCCAGCACTTTGTGTCCTTTTGTGTATTAACCATCATCTGTAATTCTTTGTTTTAACCACATACAACGATAATCCCATACTCAGTTATAGCGGATATTCAACAATAACGGACACTGTTTCCCCCCCATCCCCCATGGTCTGTTGCAATGACAATTTACTGTGGTTCCATTTCTGGTTCTGATTTTTTATTGTTTATCTTTTGGTTTTCTAAAATGAAGGCTCCAGAATTCCTTCACTAAACATCTATGCTTTTGTTCTCCTGTTCATTCATCTGTGTATGATTGGTTCAAAGCTTATTAATACTTTTATAAACTGCCTTGAGGCTTTATGTTAATGCAAATGTTCAATTTATGAATAGGATTTTATTTTAAGTAATTAAACTTGAATAATCTTTTTCTGTTAAGGTGTTCTTCCTGCGGAGTGAGGAACAGCCCAGCGATCTTAGTGACCCGGCAGATCACAGCAAACTTGCGGAGAATATGTCCAAGGCATTTTGCTTAGCACTCTGTCCTCACCTTAAACTGCTGAAAGAAGATGGAAAATCAAAACTGGGTCTTCGTGTCACACTAGATTCAGACCAGGTACTAAAGTCTAAATTTTATACAGGTGCACAACCTTTTATCCGAAAGCCTTGGGACCAGACACCTTTCGTAATTCAGAATTTGTCGGTCTTCGGAATGGAAATTTTTTAGCGTAGATTTTAATGGCTGGCTCAGTGGTAGAGTGCTCGGCTCATATCCGCAAGGTCGCGAGTTTGCGCCTTGATCCTGGCAGTTACTCGATCGCGAGTTTGAGTCTTCAATGTCGTTTTTTCTTGCAGAATAAATGTTTGTATGAAATGCAGTGTAGGAGTACTGACTGTGTGGGCAGAACTTTGGAAGTGATTGCCCACCAATCTAAAAAGCCGCTGTGTCTCCCTGTCCCTGGGATAGCAGGGGGCGATCAAACAGCACAATACCCCCCTCCCCCTCCAACTCCAGAGGAATCCGCTCCCCGATGGGCCGCTACGGCGACAAGTGGCAGTTTGCCCACAGCCCGAGCTGCACCCCCTCATCCGCCACCCCAAGAACAAGACGTACCTTGCACACCATCAGCTTCTGCCCCTACGTGTTCCTCTGGAGTTGGAGCGGGGCTGGGCTGGAGTTGCTGCTGGCTGTGGGTCTCTGGGATCTCCGTGCTTGCAGTGGGCCTGGGGGTCGGTGTCCCGTTGGTCCTGATGTCTCCGGTCACCCCCCTGGACTGGAGCTGAGACTGGGAACTGTACCGCCCTTGCCCCCTCCCTCTGCAACTGCAAACAACCCCACTCTCCTGCAAGGGCGGTACAGTTCCCGGAGGATGGCAGGTGGCCGGAGACGTCAGGACCAACAGGAACCCGCTCCCCGATGGGCCCCTACTGCGCCCCGTCATCCGCAACCCAGGTTCCTCTGTAGTTGGAGCGGGGCTGGGCTGGGCTGCTGTTGGCTGTGGGTCTCTGGGTTCTCCGTGCTTGCGGTGGGCCTGGTGGTCGGTGTCCAATTGGTCCTGACGTCTCCGGTGACTGGCACGGTCCTGCTGCAATCGCCGACGTGAAGACAGTGCAAAGCCCCCGCGCCAGTGCAATAGGCGGGGAGCTGGAGAGGGGAGGGAAGGGGTCACACACATGGCCGGGAAGCAGAGGGGTGTAGGTGGGGTGAAACTGAAGGGAGCGACAATCTGCACTGTGTATCGTGAGTCTACCATGGGAACTTTTTAAATCAGTGGGCAGGCAGCAGCATATTGTCAATTATTAACCCTCCCGTGCAATATACCCTCACCTTCTCTTTTATGAATGGGGATTTAGTTCCCCTTTCTTCGAGGACCGACCGGAGGTTCCGCTGTCACCTCTGCGGGCCGCCCTCGGTGAACGTTTTCAAGGACCTTTCTTCAAGGACCGAAAAAATGGCCGCTATTCGGAGGTTTTCGTTATTTGGATCTTCGGATAAAAGGTTGTGCGCCTGTAGTACAACATGTCAAAAAGAAAAAATTACTCTGCTATTTTTTTTAAAAACGGTCTTGTCTATGTTTTGAGTGCTTAAATTAGTGCTGGAAGTGGGGTTCAGTGTTCATGTAATCAATTAAGCTAAGTAGGTTTTGACTTTAAAATTTGAAATCTGAATTTCACAGTTCAAGTGTAATTCCTTCAAGTTTAGTAAAAGAAAACAACGCATCATTAATCGAATAGGGTCTCAACATTCCTTCCCCATTGTTAATCAAAAGCTTCTAGCGGAAAAGTTAAATGCACCTTTAATGCCCGTCCCACTTAGGAAACCTGGACGGAAACCTCTGGCGTGCGGTTCCCGGAGGTTGCAAGTGGTTGTCGGAGGTTGCAGGTAGGGAGACTGACTAAAACCTCCGGGAACCGCATGGTAACCTTGGGTGGGGCGCAAAGTCTCCAGAGGTTTCCGTTCAGGTTTCCTAAGTGGGACAGGGGCATAACACAAAGTACTAGAAGAACTCAGCTGGTCAGGCAGCTTTTGTGGAGAGAATGGATAAATGATGCTTTGGTTTGCAACCCTTCAGTCTGTCCATTCCCTCCACAGATGCTGCCGGACCCACTAAGTTCTAGCAGATTTGCCATCAGCTAGAATTGTGTATTTGTTTAGTGCAAAATGTCACATAGGGATGAGGTGTGAAGAAAATTAATTTGCATAAACTGCCTTGTTGGTGTCAACCTATTTACAAAAATCTTAATTTACTTAATCAGGTTGGATATCAAACTGGTAGCAATGGACAACCCCTCCCATCACTGTACATGAATGACCTTGACAGTGCTTTGGTTCCAGTTATCCATGGTGGAGCATGTCAGCTGAGTGAAGGGCCAGTTGTGATGGAGCTCATCTTTTACATCCTGGAGAGCTTTTCCTAGAACCATAAAAGACTTTTCCATCTTACTGGTGTGTATTGCTCTAACTGAAAACATTTGCACTTTAAACTGTTGGTATGGTAAAACTGAATTGGTGCTCCATTATTGCTGAATCTATGCACCATGGGCCACTGAGGTTAATCTAATGCAGGTCGGGTACCTGCCTTTCAACTTTCTATTAAATGTGGACTTGATCTTTTGGTTTACTGAAGCTGTTCTTAAGCATGAATTAATTTTGATTTCTCCTAGTTTACATTGTATGGATTGGCAGCATATCATTCGTCAGGATTAAGACTAGTTTGCAATTTGAAGTAAAATAAGTACACATGGTTACAATGACACTATCATAAGGACAGTGTAGAAATACCTTGACCTCAGTATCACTACTACCCTGACACAATCTGCAGTTAATCTATTTAGTTTGTATATAATGTATGTCTGAAGTTTTGAAGCACTTAACCTATGCCTTGTAAACCACATAATGGAACATTGTGGTAATCTCTAGCCATGAAATAAAGGTAGTGTATAAACAAATTATTCTAAAAATAAGATCTTTTAATGACTTTCTCAGCCATACTGCATTTCGTATCAGCTGTATTAATTGTATTTGCTGGTGCATGGGCACCTCAGGTAATATATACAGGGATCAGTATTTAAAGCCTTTATGGAAATAATCTGTTTCAATTGGGCTATTATGGGCAGTCTCCAAGTATAGAAAAGTGAACTCCTGTAAGTAATTGTAAAATGTAGTTGTTTAAAAGCCAAATACACTGTATATTTGTTTTGCATTAGAAACATTTGCGATTTGAGAATAGTTAATATAAGGTAAATAAATGTTTCTTTTATTTTTAAAAAAATGCTGTAGTATGGCTTGTTAAGAATTGGTAAATAGATGTTATAGCTTAGTTTGGCCTATTTCCTTCAATTGTATCACTGAGTGGAAATGCGGTTTTATCTTGCATATAAGACATACAGAATCATTGTACATTTAGGTGAAATGCAATTTCATTTCCTTAGTTTTTCTATTGGCAGTAGTCAAATGTGCACTTTAGAAACTGGTTACAAATAAATGGTTTCCTAATAAAACCTCATTGAATACCAATTAAGTATATCACATTAAATACACAACAGCAATAAAGTATTCTTGCATAAATCTGTATGTCTTTTTGTTGACAGTATTCTGAAGCCTTTTAGCTTTTGAGGTGTGCAACTGGTATGAGTGATTTGGGGGTAGGGGGGAAAGCTTGAACTACTGGTTAGAAAAAAATGGAAGTTGTTATTCATTAATTTAAATGCCAGCAAAATCAGTTGCATTAGGGTTGCAAAAGGAAATAAACACCATTTTTTTTAGAAAAACAGATGGACCATGTCAATGATATTTCATCAAAATAGACACCTTGGCATTAGTGTTGGCAGTTCTCAAAAAAGATTCATTTGCTCCTTGTCCACCCTTCCAAAGGACAAATCTTCAAATCAATGAATTCTTTAGATTAATTGTGAAATCATAAGTTACTTCAGCTTGTCGGTGTTTCGTTAAGAAACTTAATGTTGCTCCTGCTCTCCAACCTATCATAGACATGCAGATAGATGTTGTTTACAAAAATAGAATAACTCTGCCGGTCAGACAGCAACTCCAGAGAACATGGATAGGTGCTGTTATTTTGGGTTCAAGAAAAATATTTCTGCCTTCATAGAAAAATAGGTTCAAGAGTAGGCCATTCGGCCCTTCGAAAAATCAACCTGAAATGTCACATCTCCCTGTCCTCCAGAGATACTGCCTGACCTGCTGAGTTCACTCCAGAATGTTAAAAAAAATCTCTGACATTCCCTTTATTCTCTTCACTATTTAAAACACTTGTTTTCCCAATTTTCTAGTTCCCATGATAGGTTTCAGGCATTGAGGATGTATGTGGTTGCCCTCTTGATTTGGCAAGCTAACTAATTTGTTTCACTGATAACCAGTTCAGTTGTACAATTTGAAAGATATGCACAATGGTATTAACATGTAGTTCTAAACAGTTTTTTGTTGAAGTTTTTATCACTTCACTTCAAGTAAATTATTGATTCAAAAGAAAACCTATTTCAAAAAACAAATTGAATTGATCATCTGTTCAATAACAGCTTTACAATGTGCGAAAGGATGTGATTTGATGCATACAAGTATGATGTAATCTGTTTAAAAAATAAGTTTGAAAAGGCCAACAATCCATGATACTCTCAGCCATCTTTATTCACAGCAATTTTTTTTGCAGAATCATTATCTCAGCTGTTGAAATAAATTAAGAATTTAAAATAATTCATTTGCTTTAAAGATGGGCAACAAATCTGAATCCAAAACACCCTCATCCAAAATGAAAATGTAATTTGTTACTTGATTTTGCTCAGTAACACTGAAGCCCAGATGCTAGATTTTACATGTGGTACAACAACTCTCCAACTGTTTTTTGTTAAGAGTGCTCTTGCTACCTTTTCATTAACCTCCTTGCACCATGTCAAGTTATCATTGATTCTGCGGGATTAACAAGTAGAATGTTATAGCAACCAAGATTTTTACAAAATTAAAAATCCAAATGAAGCATAATGGTATTTAAATATGCATTTGCATTAGATTAACAGCAGCTGAGGACATTTGGAAGATTATTTACATTATTCTGAAATTTACTTTGATATAAGTTATGGCTAATTCCTGTTTTTTTTTATGTCAGGACAAAAATTGTTAATAACAATGGAAACAGGCATGCTCACTTAAATTTGAGAATTCAAAAGTCTAGGATATTTGCCATTTCAATAACAGTCAGATTCATTCTTAAGCATTTGGTTTTCAAAACAGACTAGCTAAGAAATACAAGAGTTATCATCTTGCCTGTAATTTCAAAAGTGCTTTGGAACTTTAGGCACTAAAATACAAAGAGACAGTATGGAAATTGTTAAAATGTAACATTTATCTTTAATTTATTTTCATAATTTTTTCTACATTGCCTTACTCTGACCCATTACATTAATGGCAGGTTTGTATTTGCAAGCTTTGTATTCTCAAATTTGTAGTAATGAAATACAGCATTAAACAGTATATTTCACAATATCTTTGGCTTTGTGTGCATCTGTGCATTCCAAACAGCAACAATTCATACTTGTATATTCTGTCCGTAGCAGTCGAGGTGATTTGACCTTTGAAAAAGAAAAACTCATTGCAATACTGTTTCATAATCTCGTAGTCAATTATTTTTGTGTAACGGTGTCCATGAACATTACATGAATTACTCAAATATATTTGTCGTGATTTAAGTAATACATTCTCAAACAAACCATAGTGCAAAGGAGAAAGCACATTTATCATTTAATCTGTCACTGATGCGCAAATTGCGCAGCAGGTTCAGTCACTTTAGTTGCCCCAGGACTTTACTGTTCAATTGATGCCTCCTTGGCTTCTTCCAAAATTACACCTCTTCTCAGTTTATCATTTTAAAAGGATTTGGTTGGATTTGTATGTTAATTGTATATTCAGTTTGCAATAAAAATGGTAGGACGTAGATAATTTGCAGCAATGTGCGATGCCAATTAATCTCAATAAAAAAACATTGACTGTTCAAGACTAAAAAAAATAATTTACTTTGTCTATTATTAACACTTAACATTTCCCCTTTCTATTACTCATTTGATTCTCATGCACCGCAATTAATTCCTGGTTATCTCTCTTGTTCCGTTTCATTGGTTAAGTAGCTATATTAATTCACCATTTACGTAGGTCACAGGCATTTTACTCAAGACACATCAACATTGGTATCAGAATCTGAAACAACGCAAAATGTAAGAAGTCATTGGGTCAAGCCATCTCTCCCAGCTTTCCTCCCCACACACCTTACAATCAATCCGAAGAATGACCTGCTGATTTATTCCAGCACTTTGTGTCCTTTTTGTAAACCAGCATCTGTAGTTCCTTGTTTCTACTTTAAGTTGATGGGTCATCAACCCTGAAGCAGGACTGGTCTTGACCTGTAATGTCAACGTACACCTTTTGCTTCCACTGATGATGCTTCATCTGTTGTGTTTTTGCAGCATTGTCTTTGTCCCAACTATCTTGTCATTGGACTAATGCGTAGCTCACATTTCTAGCCAGTTATAGCACACAAAAATAATCTCTGCAGTCCTGAAGGAAGGCTAAAAGTCAGGCTGCAAACAGACTCAATACCACTATATTACTATAACCTAGCTGTGCTTGATCAAATTATATATTTTTCTCCAAAAGCATTCTAATTAAGAAAACATTCATTTAAATATCCCATCAAATCTAAAGTTGTGTGAAATGACAGTGTATTTCTCAATCTTCAGCCTGCCAAGTTTTTAAAAAGCAGCTCTTGTTCTAGTTTGCAACACAAACTGGGTCATAAGTAATAGGAGTAGAATTAGGCCATTCAGCCGATCAAGTTGACTCTGCCATTCAATCATGGCTGATCTATCTTTCCTGCCATCTCCCCATAACCTCTGGCATCTATACTAATCAAGAATTTATCACTGCCTTAAAAAATATCCACTGACAGCCTCCAGTGGCAAAGAATTCCATAGATTCACCACCTCTCTGACTAAAGAAATTTATCCTCATCTCCTTCCTAAAAGAATGTCCTTTAATTCTGAGGCAATGACCTCTAGTCCTAGACATTCCCTCTCCACATCCACTCTATTCAAGCTTTTCACTATTATGTATGTTTCAGATGTCTCCCCTCATTCTTCTAAACTTCATTGAGTACAGGCCCAGTGCCGACAAAAGTTCATCATAGGTTAACCTACTCATTCCTGGGATAATTCTTGTAAACTTCCTCTGGACTCTCTCCAGAGCCAGCACATCCTTCCTCAGATATGGTGCCCAAAATTGCTCACAATATTCCAAATGCAGCCTCACCAGCGCCTTATAGAACCTCAGCATTACATCCCTATTTTTGTATACGCCCTCTTGAAATAAATGCTTGCATTGAGTTTGCTTTCTTTACTACCGATTCGACTTGCAGATTAATTTTTTGGGAATCTTGCACCAGCACTCCCAAGTCCCGTTGCACCTCCAATTTCTGGATTCTCTCCCCATTTAGAAAATAGTCTACACCTTTATTCCTACTACCAAAATGCATGACTCCACACTTTGCTACACCATATTCCATCTGCCACTTCTCTGCCCATTCTCCCGAGTCCCTGCTTTCTCTACACAACCTGCCCTTTCACCTATTTTCGTATCATCTGCAAACTTGACCACTAAGCCTTCAATCCCCTCGTCCAAATCAATAATATACAACATGAAGCGTTGCGGCCCCAGCATCAACCCCTGCTAAAAATAAACAGGCAACATACCTGATTAAATTCAAGCGTCCTCCACTTAGAGAAACACAAGTACCGTATTTCCTGGCAATGAAGACGCTATTTTCTACCCAAAAATATGGCACGAAAATTTACCTACGTCTTGGAGGCCAAAGGTTAGGTTGTTAGCCAAGAAAGATAGACTTGGCTATCCCTCAGTACAGCAACATTAAGAATGATGTTGCTGAACTGAGGGATAGCCAAGTCTATCCCTCATTGCTGGCAGCTAATGGGAAGCGGCTGTAAAAGGACAGTGCCACTAGGGGGGGTGGTGGAGTTCCTTTCACAGCGTGTGGTGAGTCTGGCCCGGGTCAGCAAGGGCAGGAGCGTTGAGAAGGAGGGGGTCGGGGATCATGCCAGCAACTCACTCACTCACCGCTGCTGCGGTGTACCGGGCGCGGAGCCACCTCATTGTGGTCGAGGGGGGGAATTAGCTCGGGTGGCTGCGAGCAGCCGCCGGGACCAGACAGTAGAACCGACCGCCACCTCAGCGCCTTCTGCCGGCCCACTCACCTCTGGTAGTGCTCTCCATCTGAACACCCCTCTCCAGCCGCTCGCCGGCCTCGCTCATGTAAGCCGCTTCCCGCAAATCTTTAAATTCCGACGGGGAGGGAAGTAGCTCGGGTGGCTGCGAGCGGCCGGCAGGACCTGACAGTGAGGGAACCCCAGCTCAAAAGCAAAGATCATAGAGTGTAGCGGGTCAGCGGGCGATGGATAATAGGACAGCAGGGGGTGGAGCTTTTTCCCGGCCACAATGCGGTGGCTCCGCACCTGGAGCGCCGCGGCAGCGGTGAGTGAGTGAGTTGCTGGCATGATCCCCGACCCCCTCCTTCTCAACGCTCCTGTCCGTGCTGACCTGGGCCAGACTCCCCACATGCTGTGAAAGGAACTTTCCCCCCAATTGGTCTCTTGAACTAGTATGGTCATTCAATAAGATTCAACTTGTCCCGTGTGCTCCCATTTTTCCCACCATCTCTCCACCTGCCGTCACCCTCCACCCCCGCCCACTCATTCAGAATGGAGGAGATCTGGAAGCCTTGAGCAAATTGAATTGTTACTTTCTTTATTTTCATTTTTTATTTTTTTGAGCGTGAGAAATTCTATGTCCCGCCAGCCTTTTTTCAAAATTTAGCAAATGGGGGTGTGGCTTTGACACAGGTGCGTCTTCATTGCCGGGAAATACGGTAGTTAATTACACTGTATTGTACTCTTCATACCTCCAAATACTCACTTTGAGGAAAAATGATCTGCATGTTTTCAGCTGTTAGTTGGATCCATTGTCAGCCACTTTTCTGTTATAGTTTGCATATCTTGGCCGTGGAGTGGTTCTCTGATCCTAACTTTCACTTCTAGTCGCCCACCAGTTGATTTTCTGCCATCAAAAATCTAAGAACAAATGTGAGCTTCAGTACGCAATATGATAAAAAAATCTATTATAACTTTGCAACTTAAAATATGGCAGAATGTGAAAAAATTGCAACATCACATGCCCCAACTTAGCTTTAGAATTAATACCATCTGAAATGTTATGAATAGGTATAGGAAGGAACTGCAGATGCTGGTCTATGGAACTAGGCAGTAATAAGAATGGCAAGAGGTTTAAAGACTTTTTGGAAAAACTCTAGAAACTCAATAATATAAAACCTCCAGTTCTAAATCCATAAATACAGAACTTAGTCAATTCACACAATGCAAATAATCAATTCAGCATCCACCAAGACTGTGGCAGAACACAATTATCACCACTGTACACTCAATTGCATTACTCCTGCTGAGACTTTCCATTCACTATCTAGCAAACTAAATACTGGAACTACCTACATGAGTAAATCAGATAGCGAGCGTTCAAGAACATAAGAAAATAGCAGGTGCTCCTCAAGACTGCCACTGCAAAATAATTGCAGTTGATCTACGCTAGTCTCAGTTTCTCTTGTGTCAGTTTCTCATAACCTTTAATTCCTTCATCTTTCAAATGTTCATCCATATCCACCTTAAATATATCTAATGATCTGACCTCCA
Source organism: Amblyraja radiata (assembly GCF_010909765.2). NCBI lineage: Eukaryota > Metazoa > Chordata > Chondrichthyes > Rajiformes > Rajidae > Amblyraja > Amblyraja radiata. The sequence goes on from NC_045965.1 coordinate 39,829,820, forward strand.
CATTTCTCAGGGATAGAGAATTCATCATCCTTTAATCCCAGTGAAGAAGGGCAGTCAAAGTGCACAGCATGGTGTAGATCAGTCATGGATATGGGCAGAGAAATGGCAGATGGAATTAAACCTGAGCAAGTGTAAGGTATTGTACTTTGAGGGGTCAATATTAAGGGACAAGTATAGAAATCCTTAACAGCACTGTTGAACAGGGGGAATCTTGGGGTTCAAGTCCCTGAAAGTGGCTATGGACTTGACAAGTAGATAGTGCTAAAAGCCATATGGTATGCTTGTCTTCATTAGTCAGGGTATGGAGTAAAACAGTCAAGAAATCATGCTGCAGCTGCATGTGCAGTATTGTGTGCTTTCTGGTTGCCCCATTGCAGGAATAAGAATGTGGAGGTTTAGGAGAGGGTGCACAAGTTTACCTGGATTAAATAGTATTAGCTATAAAAAGAGCTTGGATAAACTTGGATTGTTTTCTCTGGAGTGCCAGAAGCTGAGGGAAGACTTGAGAGAAGTTTATAAAATGATGAGGCATGGACAGGATAGACAGTCTGCACCTTTTTCCCCATGGTGGAAATATCGCAGACTAGAGGGCATAACATTAAGGTCACAAAAGAATGTTTAGATGTGTGGGGCAAGTTTTATTTACACACAGAATGTGCTGCCAGGGACGTGGTGGAAGCAGAAACGATGGTGACATTTAAAAGGCTTTTGGATGGGCAGCTGAACATGCAGGGATATGGCGCACATGTAGGCAGAAGGGATTAGTTTAATTTGGCATCCTGTTCAGCAGACATTGTGGGTCAAGGCCCGTCCATGTGCTGTACCATTCCAAGTTCTATGTTCTTTCCTCAGAGAAGACATCTCTCTTTGAATTGTGTATTGTTGATGTCCTTACTATTTTTTTTTTTGTTTTGTTTCATTCCACATATGTTTTGTAATCTGCTTACTAAATTTTGTAAGGCGTCATTGAGAGTCCTTTGAAAGGCGCCCATGAGTATAATGTATAATAATAATAATTTCTACACAGTGAGTTGTCGAAAGCCGATCAAGCTGAATGAATGCTGCTCCATTATACTCAAGAAGCTTGAGCTGACCCTGTATAATGCAGAATTTTCAATTGGCCATTTCCTTTTTATTGTTTATTCCCTCTATCACTGAAGCTGCATGGCAGAAGTGTTCGCCATCTGCACTGTGTACTGTACTATTCATCTACGGTTTTTCAAAAAAGTTTACAAACACAAGAACTCCACCTCCCAGAGGGACCCGAGCAGTCCACAATGGGAACTGAATCACCTGCAACTTCCCTCCCAAGAGAACACATTTCAGAGATATAGAATACACTACCATTCCTTCAACAACGCTGGGTCAAATACCTGGAATTTCCTATCTAATAGCACTACAGAAGTAGCTTCACAACATAGATACAGCTGGTCAAGAAGGTGGTTATGTTGGAATATAGCAAATTAAGTACCTTACCTCCATAATTTCTCTGACTTCACATTCAGTTTCTAGCTTGTCCAGTTTTAGATGTGTAGATCCAACTGGTTTGTCACTCCTGAAAAATCCACTGCAAAACAGTTAAATCTTCTGTGACACAATTTTCGAAAACAATGCAATACCTAGCCCAAGTTAAAGTACTAAAATATGGAACTGCACTCAGAACAGAACCAGCATTAGACCAAATGAAAGAATGAACATTATAAAGCTGCTTTCAGAGAAGAAAGAAATAACCATGAAATTACTATAGGTAATATGCTATTGGGATTCTTACCCCTTATGAAATAGTTCAAATTTAATTCCTTTGGTCTGAATAATTCGTTTGAACCCACGATGATTTCTGTTAATAATGAGCATAAATCTCTCATTATATTCTGGAAGAAAAAATAATTATTGTAAAAATAGACACAGACATTGCTGTTTAGTTAAAACACAACAAAGCGCTGAAAGCTAGAGTCAAGAGTGTTTTATTCTCATATGTCCTGAAAAGGAACAATTAAATTCTTACTTGCAGAAGCACGACATGTATGTAAACATAGTAATCTGTAAACTATTATATAAACTACTATATCTATTATATAATGGGTGAAACAGATGTGCGACCACAAACAAGAATGTTTTACAACATTGTAAACATACAAAAGCAAATCTGCATTTAGCATTGAGATTAAGAAAAATGTCTTCAACCACAGGGTAGTGATTCTTTACAACTCGCTAGCCCAGATACTTGCTCAAGTTTTGAGAACATTCAAAACTGAAGGCAATAGTTTCTAAGATTTATAGATATGGGAATAGAGTGACATAATAGAGGTAATGCAGTTCCACCACTGTCTTATTGAATGGATGAGCCGACTTGAGAAACACAGGGATTATATGCTCTTTCTATTTGTTCTTATTACTGAATGCAATACCATAAAAGTTGGCAAAACTGAATTCTTTGTACTTTTAACGCGAAAATTAAGAGATTGTTTTCTTTTTGAGAAAATATCTTCCAAATTACAAGGGGTGCAGTGGTAGACTTGCTGCCCTACAGTGCCAGAGACCCGGGTTCGATACTGACTACAGGTAGGTGCTGTATGTACGGAGTTTGTACGTTCTCCCCATGACCTGCGTGGGATTTCCTCGAGGATCGCCGGTTTCCATCCAAATTCCAAAGACGCACAGGTTTGTAGGCTAATTGGCTTGATTAAATTGTCCCTAGTGTATGTATTATAACGCTAGTGTGCGGGGATCACTGGTCAGCACAGACTTGGTGGGCTGAAGGGCCTGTTCCCCTGCTGTACCCCTAAATTAAATTGTGACAGCAACATCTTTCAAGAACTGCCTAAAAAGATCAAGATAAAGGGAAGTTTTCAACAGAACAAACTATATATTTATGATTCAGTCTCTGAATTTGGTTCCATTGACAATTAAGCCAGGCACTAAACCTGCACAACGAAATGTTAACTGTTGAAAAAGTTATAAACTTAGGTAACAACAAAGTAGAAAAGCATTACTGAAAACCTTTGAGTTTGTATTATAGATCCATAAAAAATATTTTTTCATGCTACACATTCAGAATATTAATATATTTAAACTATGCTGATATTAATATAAAACATTTTTCCAAAAGATGAACAAAGTTATGTTTCGTATACCTGGACAATTGGTATTCTTTATCACCATTGTTTTGTTACGTTGGGCTTGGTCCTGTTTAAAAAAATATGTAGTATTCAACCTATAATTTATCATTTATACTATTTACTTGTGAATATAAAAATTTAAAAAAAGATTAATATTAGTGTTCACTTAGTTAAATTATATTTATAAATTCAAGATGATTAACAGTGCAAATTGTGCAGCACTTTCTGGGTTTAAATGTAATTTTATAAATAGAGCATGTTTCTTATAGGATTATATGTCTATATATTTGATAAAAAAGTTTACTCACTGCACTAGGATATTGAAATTCAAACTTTACAAATGCATCAAGGTCATGTGCAGCCACACCTGTGCAAAATAACATAAGTTTTGTATCCAAATAAAAATTAGTCCCTATCTTTGACACAACATAGAAAAATAAATTCCATGTAGATGAGGCCCTCAAACATATCTCCTCGGTACCCCGCAGCTCCACCCTTGCTCCCCTTCCCTCTAGTCGCCACAGGGACAGAGACCCCTAGTCCTTACCTTTCAGCCCATCAGCCGTCGCATACAACACATAATCCTTATACATTTTCGCCACCTTGAACGGGATCCCACCAATAGTCACATCTTCCCATCTCCACCCCTTTCTGCCTTCCGCACAGACAGTTCCTTCCACAATTCCCTGGTTGATTCATCCCTTTTCACCCAAACTACCCCCTCCCCAAGTACCTGCCCCTGCAACCGCAGGAGATGCAGCACCTGTCCCCATACCTCCTCTCTTGACTTTGTCCAGGGACTCTGACAGTCCTTTCAGGTTAGGCATATGTTCACTGGCACATCCTTCAACCTCATCTACTGTATCCGTTGTCCAAGACGTGGACTCTTATACATTGGCGAGACCAAGCGTAAACTGGCCGATCGTTTCGCTGAACACATTCGCTCAGACAGCCTGGATCTACCTGATCTCCCAGTTGCCAAACACTTCAATTCCCCTTCCCATACTGACCTTTCTGTCCAAGACCTACTCCATTGTCAGAGTGAGGCTAAACACAAATTGGAGTAACAGTATCTCATATTGCGCTTGAGCAGCTTACAACCCAAGTGGTATGATATTGGTTTCTCTACCTACTACTGCATTCCCTTTCTCTCCATCCCTCCCCCACCCAAGTTGTACCAGCTTCTCCTTCTCACCTAGCAAACAGCTACCAATAGCCTGTTTCCTTCATCGTTGTTATATCTCAAGTCTCTGTGAGGAAAAGGTGTTATCTTACCCATTCTTAAACTGTGGCCCCTGGTTCTGGACTCCCCCAGCATCGAGAACATGTTTCCTGCCTCTAGCATGTCCAAACCCTTAACAATCTTATATGTTTCAATAAGATCCCCTCTAATCCTTCTAAACAAAAGTGTATACAATCCCAGCCGCTCCATTCTCTCAGCACATGACAGTCCCGCCATCCCGGGAATTAACCCTGTAAACCTACGCTGCACTCCCTCAATAGCAAGAATGTCCTTTCTCAAATTAGTGGACCATAACTGCAGGCATCGCACAAGGTCAGGATCGAACCAGGATCTTTGGTGCTTGGAGCCCATCTTATTTATCTGGCTGAACAAAACACTTGTTAAAAAGGGATAAAATATTTTGCCTTGTTTTTCCACAAACAGTTGTTGCTACTGATTACTGAGTTTATCATCATACACATTATCAGCCTCAAGAATTCTGTGGAGCCCTACCTTGTCTTACCTGAAGGAGCAGGGAGATTTATTCCTTTTACGATAATGACAAGCATTTCAGTACTACTGATATCTGAAAATATCCTGTAACAGATATTTTAATCCAATTAACAGGTTTTTCCAACATTAGTAACTTGTGCATAAATGACAAGAGGACAACTTAAAACTTAATCAAATAGACAAAGAGGAACAGGCAATAGTACAAAAGAACAATATGAATACTAACTTTTTACCTTTTTTAATTGCAATTATTTTGAATCTTTAACCCACAAATTAACAATACTTTTATTCCGAGATACTCATTAAAATGTCTCTCTTTGAACATGCTTTATGGTTCATTGGCAAAATCTTGTTTGATCATGATCTATAGAGGTTCAGATGCATTTAATGTATTGTATGACAACAAGCTATTTGGTAGTGCCCTGAAAAAACAGGATGCTATATGGAGATTGTCACGTGAAGTGGGGTAGAATACCTGCAACATGCAAATCACCACAAAATACCTCACGAGGAAGGAAATTTAAAGAAAACTGGAGTAAAAAGGGGAAAGTATTATTTGTACAATTTAAAAAACTTATTTAGAACCAAAATACAGATTTAAATGGTACTTTCCCATGTCAGAAAATTAAATAATTATAGAATGATTTATGTTCTTTGAAGCACAAGAAACCGCAGATGCTGCTTTACAAAAAAAAAGACAAAAAAAAGTTCTGGTGTAACTCAACGGGTCAGGCAGCATCGCTGGAGAACATGGATAAGTTGCATTCCAAGTCGGGACCCTTCTCCCGACCTGAAATGTCACCTATCTATGTTCTCCAGAGATATTGCCTAATTCATTGAGTTACTCCAGCATTTGTGTCTTCAATAACCCTCATTTTTTAAACTTAACATGGACCATTTTGTTTTCGTAAACGTGAAAGGTCATGTGATGATTAGTCATGGACTATCAGTTTAATTCTCAGGCATCTCAATGTCTATTTCTATTACCTCTGCCCCAAACATTATATTCTTATCCCAATATTGTACTCACCTATATTGGAATTAAGTGAAAGAAAGCGTTTGTTTCCCAAAAACCTTATTCTGAAGTGCAGTGCTGCCAAAGCTACAGTGCATTCAGAAAGTATTCAGACCCATTCACTTTTCCACATTTTACGTTACAGCCTTATTTTAAAATAGATTAAATTCATTTTTTATCATCAATCTACACACAATATCCCATAATGAAGAAGCAAAAACAGGTGTTTAGAAATGTTTGCAAAGTAATTAAAAAGAAATAACTGAAATATCACATTTACATAAGGATTCAGACCCTTTGCTATGACACTCAAAATTGAGCTTAGGTTCATTCTGTTTCCATTGATTATCCTTGATATGTTTCTACAACTTCATTGGAGTCCACCAGTTAAATTAAATTGATTGAACTTCCGAGACAGGATTGTGTCGAGACACAGATCTGGGGTAGGGTATAAAGCAATGTCTGCAGCATTGCAGGTCCCGAAGAGCACAGTGGCCTCCGTCATTCTTAAATGGAAGAACTTTGAAACCACCAGGACTTGCCATAGAGCTGGCCGCCCGGCCAAACTGAGCAATCGGGGGAGAAGGGCCTTGGTCAGTGAGGTGACCAAGAACCAGATGGTCATTTTGACAGAGCTCCAGAGTTCCTCTGTGGAGATGGGAGAACCTTCCAGAAGGACAACTATATCTGCAGCACTCCACCAATAAGGCCTTTATGGTAGAGTGGCCAGACGGAAGCCACTCCTCAGTAAAAGGCACATGACAACCCGCTTGGAGTTTGCCAAAAGGCACCTAAAGGACTCTCAGACCATGAGAAAGAAGATTCTCTAATTTGATGAAACCAAGATTGTACTCTTTGGCCTGAATGCCAAGCGTTACATCTGGAGGAAACCAGGCACCGTTCATCACCTGGCCAATACCATACGTACGGTAAAGCAAAGATGAACGGAGCAAAGTACAGAGAGATCCTCGATGAAAACCTGCTCCAGAGCGTTCTGGACCTCAGACTGGGGCGGAGGTTCACCTTCCAACAGGACAACGACCCTAAGCACACAGCCAAGACAACGCAGGAGTAGCTTTATGACAAGACTGTGAATGTCTTTGAGTGACCCAGCCAGAGCCCGGACTTGAACCCGATCGAACATCTCTGGAGGGACCTGAAAATAGCTGTGCATCGACACCCCCCATCCAACCTGACAGCTTGAGAGGATCTGCAGAGAAGAATGGGAGAAATTACCCAAATGCAGGTGTGCCAAGTTTGTAGCATCATACCCAAAAAGCCTTGAGGCTGTAAAGGGTCTGAATACTTATGTAAATGTGATATTTCAGTTATTTCTTTTTAATTACTTCTAAACACCTGTTTTCACTTTTTTATTATGGGGTATTGTGTGTAGATTGATGATAAAAAAAAATTTTTTAATCCATTTTAGAATAAGGCTGTAACATAACAAAATGGGGAAAAAGTGAAGGGGTCTGAATACTTTCTGAATGCACTGTATGCGATGCTTAGCATTATTTACCCTCTTGAACATTTCTTAGTCTATTATTCATTCAAACTGCTAAAACAATAAATGAAACCATGTTGGCATTATGGCCCAGAAAGCACATCAGCACTTCTACTTCCTCAATAAGAACACATACGCCAGGCTGTTGTACATCGACTACAGTTCGCATTCAACATGATCATCCCCTCCAAACTTATCAAACTCAGAATTTGTTCCTGCTCAATCCTATGCGATTGGATCCTCAACAGACCCCAATCAATACAAATCGGCAACACTACCTTCTTAATAACCAACAACACAGGGGCATCGCAACAATATGTGCACAGTGCGCTGCTCCACTTTCTCTATATCAACGACTGTATAGTCCTATGCCATCTTTGAATTCATCAATGACACCACCGTTGATGAATAACAGGTAATGATGTCAAAACGCAGGAGGGAGATTGATAATCTGAATGTATGGTGCCAGTACAACAATTTTGCCATCAACGTTAATAGTGCCAAGGAGCTGATTATTGGCTTCAGGTAGAGAAAGCCACGGATCTATGAATCTGCCTTCATCGACGGAATGGTGATAGAGGAAGTCAACAGCTTCAAGTTGCAGGGCATGCACATCCCTGGAAATATGTCCTGAGCCTAACAATTGTTGGAGGGAATGTTTAACATGTACCCTAAATCTGGCTTCCATGTGGGGCCCTGTTGCCCTCTTAATTACGGCTCAGTTAGGGACAGGCACAAAGAACTTCTTGAGGAGCAGTGGTGAGTTTCTCAAACAAGTCAGTTTATTCAAGGCCTTAACAGTGTGCACTGTAAAAACAAAGATTCCAAACTGTCTCAAAGATTTGTAACACCCACAGCATTTTTATATTCCTATGACACAATGATTACCTGTGGATTTTACACCTTTGAAATAATTTACCATTGATCAACGTTTAACCTCCTGTTTCCTGTCACTTCCACTTCCCCCAGTCACAATAGGGAAAGAGTCCCCCTAGTCCTCACCTTTCACCCCCTCAGCCTTTGCATATAGTACATAATCCTCTGACATTTTTGCCACCTTCAATTGGATCTCGCCACTAGTCACATCTTCCCATCTCCACCCCCTTTTGCTTTCCGCAGAGACCATTCCCTCTGCAGCTCCCTGGTTAACTTATCCCTTTGCACCCAAACCACCCCCTCTCCAGGTACTTTCTACTGCAACTGCAGGAGATACAATACATGTCCCCATACCTCCTCCCTCAACTCCATCCAGGGACAGATGTTCACTTGCACCTCCTCCAACCTCATCTACTATGGCTGGTGTTCTCGGTGTGGACTCGAATATATCGGCGAGACCAAGCAGATACTGGGCGACCGATTTGCTTAACACCTGCACTCCATCCGCCTTAGCCTAAGCGATCTCCCAGTTGCCAAACATTTTAACTCCCATTCCCACTCCCATACTGACCTTTCTGTCCTGGGCCTCCTTCATTGTTATAGTGAGGCCACACGCAAATTGGAGGAACAGCACCTCATATTTCGCTTGGGCAGCTTACAACCCAACGGCATGAATATTGATTTCTCTAACTTCAAGTAATCCTTGCATTCCCTCTCTCCCCCACCCTAGTCCTCTTGCTAATTTCACTATTTGTATTCCTTCGTTATTACCTCGTCCCCAAACAACTATGGACCATGGTGACCATTTAAGAATTTCCTACAGCAAACATCGTCAGACATGGTCTTTTCAGCTTCAATAATCACACATGAAGATTCAAAGATCAAATTTACTTTTTAACCTAAAATGTTGGGATTCAAAAATCTACAAAAGCAGAGATCCATACCGTACAATTTTAAAGGTCCTCTCCTCAAAATGGTATTTTGGTGGATCCAAGCCTTGAGATTGGCCAAGTTTAAGGATTTCAAGATTTTTCTTACAATCACCAGCCATCTTTTCAAATCTGCAAAAATAGTAATGTACATTTCCACATGTTTTATATGCAACTAGTAGTGACATTTCCTTGAATTTCCAGTTGTCAGCGCAAGATACTTCATGCGAGGATACTGTTAAACCAACATGGGTATGCACAGCGAGTCGGAAACTTTTAGATATAATTTCTTTCATGTTTTTATTGAAGGAATTACTTTATGGGTAGTTCTTGATTAGATACAGATCTGCATTTTTAATTACATGCTCCAAAATGTGTAAACTTGCTAAAAGCTAGATCTATGGTGTTTACGACTGGCAATCTAGAGTTACTCAAGACGTCCATGTACAACCTCCTGAAGGTCATGGCGAATGCAAAGAAATATTTCCAGACTAAGCTGGAGTCACAGACCAACGCTCCACTGCTGTGGCAGGGCGTGCATGCTATCACTTCCAACAAGATGAAACCAGATAGCATAAATGGCAACAACTCATCACTTCCAGATAAGCTCATGCTTTGAGTCATACTTTGAAAGGTAAAACAATAACAATGACACACCTGCAACAGTCCTTGATGACCCTGTGCTCTCAGTCTCGGAGGCTGATGTAAGAGCATCAAGAAGCTGAATCCACACACATTGTCAAGTCCTGTGTTTGGCGTTCAACACAATCATCCAATCCAAACTCATCACCAAGCTCCAAGACCTGGATCTCTGTACATTCCTTTGCAACGGTAGCCTGGACTTCACATCGGCAGACCGTGCGGATTCCTTCTCACTGACCATCAACACTGGTGCATCTCAGGGCTGTGCACTTACCGCCTTGCTCTACTCTCTTTACACCCATGACTTTGCAGCCTAACACTGCTCCAATGCCACCTACAAATTTGTCACAACACTTCTGTTGTTATCCAAATCAATGGAAGTGATGAAACAGCTAACAGAAGAGAGAATACTCAGTTGAGTTGTGGGCAACAACAAACCTTCGCTCAACGTTAAAAAAAAAGTGTAATTTATGTACGATTTATATTCTATGTGTTGCCCGAGTCCATGTTGCTATGATGCTCTGGCAATAAAAATGTTCATTGTTCCTGTATCTCATCTGTGTATATGGCAATAAACTTAACTAGACAAGACAATGTTTGCACTTACTTTGTAGTCTCCGCCAGATTACCAAGGTGCGTAAATTGTTTGGAATATGACATACATTTCTAGATTTAAAAGAAGATTTAATTATCAATTATGGAAGGAAAAGGTTATCAGGGAATACAAACAAGGCCAAAATATGTCTGTAATAATGAAATTCTAGTATCATAATTCAGAATACTTCCATTAAACACTCCAACAGGGGTAATATGTGTTTTAAAAATTGTTGACATTCTGCATACAATATCATATTTTTTTATCATCTTTAGAGTTTAGAAAAATGTGAAGTTATAGAAACATAGAAAATAGGTGCAGGAGTAGGCCATTCGGCCCTTCGAGCCTGCACCGCCATTCAATATGATCATGGCTGATCATCCAACTCATTATCCTGTACCTGCCTTCTCTACATACCCCCTGATCCCTTTAGCCACAAGGGCCACATCTAACTCCCTCTTAAAGATAGCCAATGAACTGGCCTCAACTACCTTCTGTGGCAGAGAACTCCAGAGATTCAACACTCTCATTGAATTGTACAAAACTGTTGTGGTTTTGACAGGGATGATATTTCCCTTGGCTCAGGTTTCACAAACCAAGGGTCACACTACTAAAACTCAAGGCAGGAAATCTCTTCATCCCAAGGGTAGTGATTATTCTGAAATCTCTACACAATAGAAGCATAGAGTCTCAGTGGCTGCATACATTCCACACAGATTAATACATATCTGGATATTAAGGAAATCAAGGGATTGGGGTCAGTGCAAGGAAATTATGCTGAAATAAAAGAATAGCAATTTTTTTTTCAGTAGTGGGGAAGCCTACTCCTGCTTCCATTCATATTTATATTTTATTCCTCTTGCCTTTATTCCCATTGGTAAAATGTATATTTTGATGTTTCTTTACAAAACAGTGTAGCATGGATCTTGATTCCAATTTATCTGGTGGACAACACCCAGCTTTATTCACTCATGCATTTTCTTCCATCAAATTAAATAACTGAAGTTCTTTCAGAATCTGATTGGATGAGTAGCAAACTCATACTCTGGACGGGGTGGGAGATTGCAACCTTCACGTGGTCCGCCCTGTTTCGACAAATGCAATCAACCCGGTGTGCACAATCAAATAGAACAAGTTGTCCTACAACTTTAGGCTGTGCACGCCATACGCAAGAAGAAGAATCCTCTGGGCAACAGGGGACAACTGGTATCGTAGATGCTTCAGGAGCCATATACCCATCCATTGACGGACAAACAAGAATAGGTCAACCTGTTATGTCATTTGCAATATTCTAAATAACTTGTACTCTTTATGTTTGCACTACACTGACCAATATCAAATACCTCATACTGTTCTTTCAGAAGGTTTGTAAGGCGTGTGTATACTTCTTCTATCTTTGATGAAATCTGCACATCTTTATGATGGATTATTATAAAGTCATTGTCATCTTCTTCATCCTCAGGGGGTGAAGGAACCTGCAAAAAGAGAAAATAAAAGTGCTATGCCCTGAATGCTTATTGTAGCACATGCACCAAAAAAGAAAATATACTTGATGACTGCCTTCGTTATAGCTTATAATCTTTTTTGTTCCCTTCTTTTTTCTTTGTAGTATCATTCCAAAATAGTTTAGTTTAGTTTAGAAATACCGCACGGAAACAGGCCCTTCGGCCTACCGAGTCCGCGCCGACCAGCGATCCCCGCATACTTACACTATCCTACATGCTCCAGGGACAATTTACAATTATACCAAGCCAATTAGCCTATAAACTTGTATGTCTTTGGAACATGGGAGGAAACTGGAGATCCTGGAGAAAACCAATGCAGGTCATGGGGAGAACTTCGTACAGACAAGCACCCGTAGTCAGGATCGAACCTGGGTCTCTAGCGCTGTAAGGCAGCAAGTCAATTGCTGCGCTACCGTGCCGTCTGATTCAAATACATTCATATACAGCTGATGTAGAGGTCTTTACAGCACTTCACAGGATGAAAATAGTTTACTAATCTCCAGAGAGAATAAAAACAAAGTTAAGCTGAAAGAAGATAGCAAAGTAATATGTCTGAAAAAGGGTTCTGACCCAAAACGCACTTATCCACGTTCACCTGAAATGCTACCTGACCCACTAATTTTTCCAGCACTATCTGGAAACCAATATCTTCAGTTCCTCGTTTCTAATACGTTTTGCCCATGTTTTCCAAAGGATAATGAAATATGAAGATCACCAACTTGATGAAAATGGAGATGAAAGACATTAGAAATCTGAAGGCTGTGAAATACGAGCTGTGATGTATAATTGGAAATTATTAGACAAATGGTGCAACTTCATGAAAGTATTTGAATATAAAATTCCGGATCTCAAATTCCTACTAATTCCTGCTTGCTGCAGGCACCCTACATGAACAAATTGAAGGTGGCATGTATTACTATCCTCAGATCCTTTTACTTACTGCATAGTATTACAATTGTAATTACAAACTGTAATTGTGTCCTTTCTTACTATCAGTTCCACCCACAGATACTGCTTAACCCACTATCTCTAGCAGTTTGTTTTTGACCAGCTTTCAACATCGGCAGTCCCTTGTGTCTCCATTTTCCAACCTATCCCAGTCGTTGAAACACCTTTTGTGTTTGGTGTCATCCATATACTTAGACAGTTTAAGAAGGGAATATCACACAATGGGATCCAGGGAGTGAATCCAGCCTGGGTTAAATTCCAGATTTTATCCCTTATTATTATGAACTATGTTAGAAAGGACATTGTTGTAATGGAAAGAAGTTAATCTACAATCCTGTTCATCAGCTTTGCCTAACCTTGGAAATATCAATTGCTTGTCCACTTTCAACAGCTAAAATCATTGGATCAAAGCCTTTGGCAGTTCGAAATAATTTTTTTGCTTGTTCCAAGTTCTTCTTTTGTTTTGCCTGCAAAGCAGCTTTCATGTACTGCTTCTTTCGTTTCTGAAGAAATTCCAGTTGTTGTGCTGCAGAAAAAAACAGATGAAATATTATATCACTGAGAATGTGTGGTCTCTAAATATAAGAAATATAATTACAATTACAATGGAGAGTTAAAACTCTGGAATCTGCAATTTTCATTCAAACACTATTTGAATGGATTTCCATTAAACAACATCTGGCAACAAATCCCTGCTCCTCAGCTGAATTCTTTATCTAACACATGAAACATGACAATGCAACATGCCAGAAGTATTCGGTAAGGCAGGCAGCAGCAATTTATTCACGTCATTTAGTGACCGCGTTTGGTTCACATAAAAGCCCAGCTTTACAGTGGAGCATCTCTATTCATTTAACTCTCTACACTTTAATTATATGTAGCTTGGATGAGTAAAGAGAAAACATACCGATTGTACTTTGCTGAATCAGGTGATCTTTTGGCACTGGCCTTTTTATAGGCTTGGGGGACTGGCTTTCCTCAGATGCAGCTGGCAAGGTCAGAGCCGGCCCAGCTGGCTGCACGACTTGGTCTGGGAGTTTTGCTGGTCTCTTTGCAACTGGGGGGTGAACAGATTGAGGAGTTCCACTCTAAGGTAAAACACATAAAAATGTAAAATGTTCAGATACATTAAAAAGGAAATATTTGGGTGAATTCAATTCTGCAAAATGAGCAAGATGATATTTCTATAGAAATGAAGAAATACAGAATTTTTAAACACCGTATAGTCCATTCTTCAGCATCCGAACATCTTCGTACTATATAAATTTAATTGAACGCAGTTAACAATGGATGCACAAGAATAATTCATAGCAAGACAAATCTAATCTAATTCTTTGAAACAGATATGAAAATGGAGCATCAAGCCCATCAAATTCTGACATAGTGCACTCTACACATAGTAATATTATGTAGTTCAATAGGAGACAAAAACCCTAAAACAAACGCACAATAAATAACTACTGCCAAGTAAATATCCATCCATTCTATCTATCTATCTATCAATCATTATCTATTCTAATCAATCAATCAACCTATTCTAATCAATCCATCAATCTATCTATTTTAATCAATCAATTAATCTATCTATTCTAATCAATCAATCATTATATCTATATAATTAAAAGTCTCATCTTGACCACTTCCTGTCTGCGCTGTATATTGATTAAAAAAATAAAAAAAGCTACCCTGTATCTCTGTGATTTTTGGCCATCTTACTCACAGTCCTCCTCCGCTGTGCCAGCCCCGAGGATTTTTCCCATCGATTAAATTTTTTAAAATGAGTATTTAAATAACCTAGAGATCAGCTGATTGGTCCTCTCGCCTGTCAATCACCGCGATGAAAGTAACGCCCCTTCCGGGGGGACAGGACTATAAAACCCTGGATGCCTGGACGCGAGTCAGTCACTCTGCAAGATCGTGAGGGAGAGGCCACGACTGTCATTCTAAGCTGTGAATCAACTGAACTGAGTCTGCAATGTAGTTGCAATAAATGATTTGTTAGCCCTTAATGACAATGCCATGAGTTGTTTGGCCTACTGCCCTGCCTGTGTTTGAAACTACAATGCTTTATTAGTTCCGACTGTGTTTGGAAGGAATAAATGCCTTATTGGGTCAGACTGTGTTGGGAAGGAATAAATGCTTTATTAGGTCCGACTGTGTTTTGAAGGAATAAATGCTTTATTAGGTCCGACTGTGTTTGGAAGGAATAAATGCTTTATTAGGTCTAACTGTGTTTGGAAGGAATAAATGCTTTATTAGGTCTGACTGTGTTTAGTTCAAAAGTCCCGCCCATTTCATGACTCCTGCTTAGTGGACAGGTTGCCCTGATTGCGTAATTTCCGGTAAGTGCAAATTGCCTTTGCTCGTGGCCCCGCCACCCCTCAATTAAAGCAGATGCTGTCAACGCACAGGCGCACTTTCCACTACCCTCCCCTCCCCACTCAGTCATTTTTTCGCCTCCCGCTGTGTTTGGGCCAACCATTAGACAGGCAAGATAAAGATAAGAGACCATTGTGTTCTAAAAAGGCAATATATACTGTATATAGAAGGCAGTCACAGGAAATCGCTTTTAGACCTATTGGCGATGAAAACGTAAACATGGGCTTTAAAGTAGATTGATTTAAAGATTCAGGCTGAAAAAAAATCTTGTAAAAATGGGAATAAACAGGATGGATAATATTGTTCCATTTTCAATACCTTGGAAACTTCGTTCTCAATCTGGTTGCAATTAAATTTCCATTATCAAAATTTACACATTATCTAGAAAATATTTGTGGTAGTTGGACCCTGCAATATACTTTTGCCAAGACTCCATAGTTACCTAAGACTGTGGGTCTGTGGGTTCTATAGTCAGACAGGATGGCGCTTCCCAAAAGAAACTGACAATGGTCGACTGAGATGAACTGCAGTCAGTGCAGTGAACCAATAATTCACGACTAGTAATTTCTCATGGAGGATTGAGTACATTAGTATAACGCAGGGTTTAACTTAAGCAAGAACAGTTTGAGAGTTGGAAAGATGATCCTTGTGTCAACCGTTAGATTAAATCAGCTATAATCTCGAGCTCAAATAAAGGCTTTTCACTAAAGGATGAGAAATTCTGGTTTGTTATAGTTTTTCAGAAGTTCCCAGCCGATTGTTATCACCTTGTAGATGGTGAGAGAAGACTCCAGTCTTACATTAGCTAGACATGTGTGGTCCTTTGACATTTTGTGTATTGATCTTTGGTATTGGCGATACTGCATGGGCTTATTCTAAGAAATATGACTGTTCAGAATTCGAAAAATCAGGACAGAAAGGCACCTATTTAAAATATCATAATTAAAATAGCTGTATCTCCTTGATAACTCTAAAACTAGAGCCCTTAAAAAAGTATTTTTTTCAATATTAGCTCAAATATGAGAGAAATGAATACCTCCACATTTTCCATTCAAACCCTGTCAACTAATGGACCTCTTCAACTAGCCACAGGATGCTTACTCCACCCTTCGTCGCCTAGTGATTTTTCCAACATCCAATACTGAGATTGCTTCCCATCAACAGTTAACAATTTGGAAATTCCCTTTTTTCTTTGAAAGTCACTCTTCTACCGTCATCCAAATATACCTCCTCCAAATCCCTATCATAATACCACACAAAAAAATGACAGTACTAATCAAATACAATGCACCTGAGCACGTGTTTAAAAAAAAAAGTGAAGCAGATGCTTAGGGAAAGAGCATCTTAAAACTCCCCAATGTTCAATGAAATATCTTGCATCTAACATGCAGTCACTTTGGATGAGTACTGGAGGGTAGTAAGCACCTTTGAGAAAAGAGATAACGGAATCAGTAAAAGTGATGGATTTATGGGTTCAATTACATCTAGTACCTCATCATCCTCCTCCTCCCCCCCGATTTCTGTTGAAGCTAGTTTGGAAGCAGCTTGAAGTGTTCCAGCAATGTCAAGGTCTCCAGATGTTCCTCCCACTCCTGGAATGGCTGGAAATCCTACAGAAAGGTAATGTAGCAATTTTAAGGCATCAACAGTTAACAATTTGGAAATTCTCTGCTGGTTACTAATAAAAATGTCACTGCTTCACATCATTTTGTGAATGAAGTCAGGTTGACTCACTCAATTTTCAGTTCCCTTATTTTAACAAATGCTCTCCTTTAGGATTCCCTCACCCCTACTGAGCCACGTTAATGAACTGTACTGAAAATTACATCCATGGCCTCACTCTGCAGAATAGCATCTAATTTTAACTTACCATTGCATCTTCACTCAACTGTACTTCGGAAATATACTTCTAAGTTAATTATATAATTTTATATTTTCACAGGTTTAACCAGAAGTAAACAGATAGTTTTTTTTACTCTTTCTCCAAGACTGTAAGACTATATTCTGCACTGTTTCCTTTCTCTTTTTGCACAGTTGCACTCATGAATGGTATTATTTGCCCAAATAGCTCACCAAACAAAGTTTTTCACTATATCTCAGTTCATGTGAGAATAATAATAAAACAAACCAGCTGTTGATCAATGACTAATGATCAATGAGTTTGCCTTAAAATATCAATGGTGTGAAATTTGTTCTCATTAGTGCCAAAATGGATAGACAGAACTAATAGGTGGGTGGAGATTAGCAGTCAAAATTATACTGTTAATTTTGCAGCATTCCTATGTTTTCATAAAGAGGCAGATTCAATTAGCTCCATTGTTTTGTGCATATGGTGGTCTAAATTGCATATTGCAAGTTTTTTTACAATATCAAAGGTAACAAGAAAACATATTTTCCTTTGTCACCCTTGATTTAAAGGTGGCATTATTTACCCATCCTTATATTCCAGATCCACACCAACGTTCCATTTTGTTAAGCTAACAATACATTGCAGCTTTGGGCAAAGTTGCATCTTTTAGATAGGAGATTATAGCATAGATCAGGTGAAGGTAAAAGATAGATGGCACTCAAAGAATAGTAGACAAGTTCTCTCTGGTGTCCTGGCATTCACCCCTAAACATGCATTGGTAAAACATCACTGGGATTGGACATACTTGAAAATTGGATGTACACTTGAAAAGGAAAAACATAGACAAATATTTCCATAAATAATAATTCTAATGACAAAACCACAAAGGGAAGATTTCCATGCCATAGTTTCCACTCGTGCATTATTTTAAGAAACTATAGTTCATAAAATGCATCCATGGGGCATCTTTTTCTGAAGGAAGAGGAAATGCAGGCTTGATCAAGAAATTTACTTTTGGATACATCTAATTTAGGAAGAAGTATTTTCACTTAAATTGCAGTCCAAAAGTAAAGATCATTAATAAAAGAAATACAGTACTCACATCAAACCTTTTAATCCGAAAGTGATTAAGAATATAGAATGCATCACAAGACACAATTGAGATTAATCAGTAAAGAAATTGAAAGGGCATCTAGGTAAGCACATTAAAAGACTAGACAAAAAATGGGTTATGCTGAAGGTTTTATGGGTTCAATTATATCTAGTACCCCATCATCCTCCTCCTCCCCCCCCCCTGCACCGATTTCTGTTGAAGCTAGTTTGGAAGCAACTTATTTAATAGACAATAGGTGCAGGAGTAGGCCATTCGGCCCTTCGAGCCAGCACCGCCATTCAATGTGATTATGGCTGATCATCCCCAATCTGTACCCCGTTCCTGCCTTCTCCCCATATCCCCTCACTCCGCTATTTTTAAGAGCCCTATCTAGCTCTCTCTTGAAATCATCCAGAGAACCTGCCTCCACTGCCCTCTGAGGCAGAGAATTCCACAGGCTCACCACTCTCTATGAGAAAATGTGTTTCCTCGTCTCAGTTCTAAATGGCTTACTCCTTATTCTAAACTGTGACTCCCCCAACATCGGGAACATGTTTCCTGCCTCTAGAGTGTCCAAACCCTTAACAATCTTAGATGTTTCAATGAGATCCCCACAACCTTCTAAATCTCTAACTTTTTGAGTTGTGAGGAAATTTCAGTTGAAGAAATGAACAACTTGCAGACTTCTGTTACCTGTGTATCTATCATTTCTGAGGGATGTATGGATGCATGTAAAGTTTCCTTCTAAAAATGTATGGGTGGTAATATTTGTTTCAATACACTTGTTTGTCTGAACTAAGGGAAATAGCAGACTCAAAACTGCAGAAGTTTTCAAGCCAACTTATAAACATGCTCTGGATTTCTGGATGGAATTCAATCACCACAACCAATGACCTAATATATACATAATAATTGGTCTCAAATTATATAATGAGAATTCTATCCCTTACCCGCAAAGCCATTATTATCTGAGCCCACCAGAGTGGCTTCCAATTACTGCAGTCGAAAGTACAGATGCAACCATATCTAGCAAAAATTTAAGACATTTTCAGCTACTCAATGACTGTTGGCCAAAAGCATGGGAGATGTTTTTGTAGCAATTTTATGTAGATTCTTCTCACGGAGCACAGTGAGTCTCCAAAATAATACTCCAGGAGGTTCTGGGTGCCAGATCATTAGGTGACTTTAAAGAGAAAATAAGGTAGAGGAGATAACGCCCTGAAGCAGTTGAGCTGTGATCAAATTGAATGGCAAGTCCAGTTTAAGGAGGCCGAGTGGCCAATGCTTGTTCCCGCTTTCTTATATTATTTATAAAGTGAAAGACTTTCCAAATGTATTGCATTTTCAGTTGCAAATACTGCACAGAAGATGTCTGTGCATTCAAACTGTTTTTATTCTTAATGTGTATACTTTCGTTTCAAGATGCTGATGTCATCTCACAGTCAGCCACTGAATATATGTGCCATTCTTCAGTTTGAAGGATCGCTTATCAGTGTTCAGATTATATTTTGGTCTTTCATCACATCAACTTGGAAGCTCTGCAATCAATAAAATTGAATCCCATACCAGCTTTTGTATGTGACTGGCACACATGGCTTTCCAATGAAAAACAGACAGAATAAAAATACCTACAATCACTTTTATATTTTCTATTGTCAGATTAGTTCTTTCCAAGTTAATCCCCTACTTATTCTTACCGCATCACTTGCATTTTCATTTCCTTCAAATATTTTAAAATAGTGGAATTACTTGGAAGGTACATCAAGTAATGCCATGTGTGAATAGCTCCCATTACTTAAATCTTCCACGTTTAAAGCTTTGCAGCACAAATAATTTCTTATTACCATTACAGTCCATTACAAGGTCATTGCCTGCAGTATGCAAAAACATAAATTAAAAAATGAGTTTAACTAACGGTGAATCCTGTAATATTTAATCATGGTAGACACAAAAAGCTGGAGTAGCTCAGCGGGACAGGCAGCATCTCTGGAAAGAAGGAATAGGTGGCGTTGCGGGTCGAGACCCTTCTTCAGACTGAATCTTAATCTTGTCACTGTGACACAAATATAACTGCTCAAAGGAGTGAAGATTTTACACAAATACTTCTAGAATATACAAATACATGCCTGGGGGTATTGGAAGATCACCAAAATCCACTTTTCTTCCAGCTTTTTGTGCTCTGATGGCATCTTGGTATTGCTGGAATGAGGAAAAGGTAGAAATTCTCATGCATTCCACCAAGATGATACAAGTTGTCAAATGATCAATATCAAAATAATTTATGGAAATAAAGGACATGGATAAATGTTCACCTAACTGTGAAAGAGTACATTGCATTTTGAAGTTCACTTTAGTTCAGTTTAGAGATACTGCACGGAAACAGGCCTTTCGGTCCATTGGGTCCGCTCCAACCAGCGATCCCCACACATTAACACTATCCTACACCCACTGGGGACAATTTTTACATTTATCAAGCCAATTAACCTACAAATCTGTACGTCTTTGGAGTGTGGGAGGAAACCGAAGATCTCAGAGAAAACCCGTGCAAGTCACGGGGCGTACATACAAACTCCGTACAGACAGAACCCGTAGTCAGGATCAAATCCGGTTCTCTGGCGCTGCATTCGCTGTAAGGCAGCAACTCTACCGCTGCGCCACCATGACCGCCATGTGTGCTTGCGGGACCTAGGAGTGCAAGTACATAGTTCCTTGAAAGTGGCGTCACAAGTAGATGGCGTGGTCAAGAAGGCTTACGACACATTAACTTTCATTAGTCAGAGTATTGAGTAGTTGGGAGGTCATGTTGCAGTTGTACAAGATATTGGTGAGGCTACATTTAGAATATTGTGTTCAGTTTTAGTCACACTGTTATAGGAAAGAAGCTGTTAAGCTGGAAAGGGTGCAGAAAAGTTTTACGAGGATGTTGCCGGGACTCAAGGGCTTGAGCTATAGCAAGAGGTTGTGCAGGCTTTATTCCTTGGATTGCAGGAGGATTTGGGTGTAATCTTATGGAGGTGTACATGATCATGAGAGGAATAGATAGGATAAATGCATAGAATCCTTGTGGGCAGTGGGCAGGTGCTATAGACCTGCACGGGAAGGTAGACTCTCCCGCCCCCACGAGTCTCGGGCAGATGGGGCTCGTCAGCCTGGGAAGGCAGTCCTAGGAAAGGGAAAACTCTGATTTAAAACCTCCACTGCCTTGTGGCCATATCCAGTTATGGAAAAGGCTCCAGGAGTAAACCTCAAGAAAATCTGGAGTCAGAGCCCCTAAGGCAGTTCGTTGTTGTCTACAACCTCACTCTGGCAGTTCCTGCGACGGCGCTGGTGCCAAACTGTAACGGCCCTGCTGTTCCTTTGGATCGATCAGCGACGTGGAGAGGGGGGATGTGCTGCATGGGCAACAGCCTGTCCTCCATATGACATTGCCCAGGCTTGCATCTGACCACACATCACCTGCAAACTAGGATGGTCAGTCATGACCGAGGGGGGCCTACTACTTTACCCCGAGTAGGGGAATCAAGAACCAGGGATCAACTAAGGTGAGGGGGGGGGGGGGGGGGGGAATTTTTAGTGGGAGCTTGAGGGGTGACTATTTTACAGAAAAGGGTGGTCAGTATATGTAACGAACTGCCAGAGGAGGTAGTTGAGGCAGGTATTACCGCAACATTTGAGAAACATTTAGACAGGTACATGGAAATGATATGTAAAGAGGGATTTGGGCTAAACATACAGTGCCCTCCATAATGTTTTGGACAAAGACCCATAATTTATTCATTTGCCTCTGCACTCCACAATTTGAGATTTGTAATAGAAAAAAAATCACATGTGATTAAATTGCACATCGTTAGTTTTTAATAAAGCCATTTTTATACATTTTGGTTTCACCGTGTAGAAATTATAGCAGTGTTTATACATAGTCCCCCCATAATGCTTGGGACACAGCAATGCCATGTAAATGAAAGTAGTCATGCTTAGTATTTTGTTGCATATCATTTGCCTGCAATGAATGCTTGAAATCTGCCCATTCATGGACATCATCAGTTGCTGGGTGTCTTCTCTGGTGATGCTCTGCCAGGCCTGTATTGCAGCCATCTTAAGCTTATGCTTGTTTTGGGGGCTAGCCTCCTTCAGTTTTCTCTTCAGCATATAAAAGGCATGCTCATTGGGTTCAGATCAGGTGATTGGCTTGGCCATTCAAGAATTGACCATTGTTTAAGTTTGAAAAACTCCTTTATTGCTTTACCAGTATGTTTGGGATCATTGTCTTGCTGTAGAATCAACCGCCGCCCAATCAGTTTTGAAGCATTTGTTTGAACTTGAGCAGATAGGATGTGTCTATACACTTCAGAATTCATTATACTACTACCATCAGCAGTTGTATCATCAATGAAGATAAGTGAGCCAGTACCTTCAGCAGCCATACATGCCCAGGCCATAACACCCCCACCACTGTTTCACAGATGAGGTGGTATGCTTTGGATCTTGGCATTTCTCCCCTCCATACTTTGCTCTTGCCATCACTCTGATACAAGTTAATCTTCATCTCATCTGTCCACTACCTTTTTCCAGAACTGTGGTTGCTCTTTTAAGTACTTCTTGGCAAACTGTGACTTGGCAATCATATTTTTGCGGCTAACCAGTGGTTTGCATCTTGCAGTGTAGCCTCTGTATTTCTGTTCATGAAGTCTTCTGCAGACAGTGGTCATTGACAAATCCACTCCTGAAGAGTGTTTCTGATCTGTCGGACAGGTGTTTGGGGATTTTTCTTTAATATAGAGAGAATTCTTGTGTCATCAGCTGTGGAGGTCTTCCTTGGCCTGCCAGTCCCTTTGCAATTAGTAAGCTCACCAATGCTTTTTTTCTTCGTAATGATGTTCCAAACAGTTGATTTTGCTAAGCCTAAGGTTTGGCTGATGTCTCTAACAGTTTTATTCTTGTTTCTCAGTCTCATAATGGTTTATTTGACATTCATTGGCACAACTTTGGTCCTCATGTTGATAAACAGCAATAAAAGTTTCCAAAGGTGATGGAATGACTGGTGGAAAGACTAGGTGCTGAGAGCTCTCTTATACCTGCATGAAGGAGGCAATTAAACACACCTGAGCAATTACAAACACATGTGCAGCCATGTGTCCCAAACATTATGGTGCCCTGAAAGGGGGGACAGTCAGGGCTCTCACTTTTTTTCTCTGTTTCCAGCCGGGCAACCTAGGCAGCTTTTTAGGTTGCCAAATGACAGTTTAGGTGGTCATTTAAAATGGCTTGCATGACTCGTGCGATAATGTGCTCGGACAAAGTGCGTAGTTACCAGTCTGAATTATGTTCAATGAAGCATTCACATATTAGACATAGAAACATAGAAAATAGGTGCAGGAGTAGGCCATTCGACCCTTCGAGCCTGCACCGCCATTCAATATGATCATGGCTGATCATCCAACTCAGTATCCTGTATCTGCCTTCTCTCCATACCCCCTGATCCCTTTAGCCACAAGGACCACATCTAACTCCCTCTTAAAGATAGCCAATGAACTGGCCTCAACTACCTTCTGTGGCAGAGAATTCCAGAGATTGACCACTCTCTGTGTGAAAAATGTTTTCCTCATCTCGGTCCTAAAAGATTTCCCCCTTATCCTTAAACTGTGACCCCTTGTTCTGGACTTCCCCAACATCAGGAACAATCTTCCTGCATCTAGCCTGTCCAACCCCTTAAGAATTTTGTAAGTTTCTATAAGATCCCCTCTCTCATTATTATTTCTGCTTCAAATAAATTCACAAGCTAATCCACAATGACATATAGCAAAATCATAATACAGTATATACAGTATCTCAACTCTTTTTACATGTTGCAATGAATGTAATTGCTATTATTTCTTTCCACTTTCAAACAAAAATGTGGTTGGATTATTCAGCGTATGATCAACCTTGGTGAGACCAAGCGCAGGCTTGGCGATCACTTCGCACAACACCTCCACTCAGTTCGCAATAACCAACCTGATCGCCCGGTGGCTCAGCACTTCAACTCCCCCTCCCATTCCGAATCCCACCTTTCTGTCCTGGGCCTCCTCCATGGCCAGAGTGAGGCCCACTGCAAATTGGAGGAACTGCACCTCATATTTCGCTTGGGTAGTTTACACCCCAGCGGTATGAACATTGAATTCTCCAATTTCAGGGAGTTCTTGCTTTCTCCCTCCTTCCCCTCCCATTCACAGCTCTCCCACAGCCTACTGCTTCTTCCTTTATTTTTCCCGCACTCCCCCCCCTCCCGACATCAATCTGAAGAAGGGTCTCGACACGAAACATCATCTATTCCTTCGCTTCATAGATGCTACTCACCCGCTGATTTTCTCCAGCTTTTTTGTCTAACAACGGGATCCTACCACTGGCCACATCTTCCCATCTCCTCCCCTGTCGGCTTTCCGCAAAGACCGCTCCCTCCGTAACTCCCTGGTCAATTCGTCCCTTCCCACCCAAACCACCCCCTCTCCTGGCACTTTCCCTTGCAACCGCCGGACAGGAACAGGAACAGGGAGATAGGGGATCTGAATGTGTGGCTGAGGGGCTGGAGCAGGGAGCAAGGATTATTAGAATTATAGACCACTGGGATCTCTTCTGGGTAGGGGTGACCTGTACAAAAGGGACAGGTTACACCTTAACTGGAGGGGGACCGACATTCTGGCAGGCAGGTTTGCTAGGGCTACACGTCTGGGTTTAAACTAAATAGTGGGGGGGAGGGATTGACAAATTGGGAGTATAAAGATGGAGTTGAAGGGGAAGTGATTACAGGAAAAATTACAAAAGATTCTCGAATTAATGGGAAGGAAAGCTCGAGAAGGGACAACAGAGTAAGGTCAGGGCCAATTGCGAGCGGTGCGAGAGGGGAAGTGAATACGGAGGTCAAAGTGCTGTATATGAATGCGTGAAGTATAAGGAATAAAGTGGACGAGCTTGAGGCTCAGTTAGAAACCGGCAAGTATGATGTTGTGGGAATTACTGAGACATGGCTGCAAGAGGGCCAGGGCTGGGAACTGAATATTCAAGGGTATACCTCCTATCGAAAAGACAGACAGGTGGACGGAGGGGGTGGGGTTGCCCTGTTGGTGAGGAATAAAATTCAGTCCCTTGCAAGGGGTGACATTGAAACAGGAGATGTGGAGTCAGTATGGATAGAACTAAGGAATTGTAAGGGTAAAAAGACCCTAATGGGACTAATCTAATGGCCCCCAAACAGTAGCCTGGACATAGGGCGCAAGTTGAATCAGGAGTTAAAATTGGCATGTAGCAAAAGTAATGCTGTGGTTGTTATGGGAGATTTCAACATGCAGGTAGACTGGGAAAATCAGGTTGGTACTGGACCCCAACTAAGGGACTTTGTAGAGTGCCTTTGTGATGGATTCTTAGAACAGCTTGTATTGGAGCATATCAGGGAGAAGGCAATTCTGGATTTAGTGTTATGTAATGAACCGGATTTGATAAAGGACCTCGAGGTTAATGAGCCATTAGGAGGCAGTGACCATAACTTGGTCCGTTTAATCTACAATTGGAGAGGGAGAAGGGTAGATTGGAGGTGTCAGTGTTGCAGTTGAATAAAGGGGACTATGGGGCCATGAGGGAGGAGCTGGCCAAAGTTGACTGGAAAGATACACTAGCAGGGATGACTGTGGAACAAAAACGGCAGGTGTTTCTAGGAATAATACAGAAGGTGCAGGATCAGTTCATTCCTAGGAGGAAGAAAAATTCCAAGGGGAGAAACGGACGACCATGGCTGACAAAGGACGTCAGGGACAGTATAAAAATTAAAGCGAAGAAGTACAACGTAGCAAAGATGAGCCGGAAGCAAGAGGATTGGGTAATGTTTAAAGAACAACAGAAGATAACCAAAAAGACAATACGGTGAGAAAAGATGAGGTACGAAGGTAAGCTAGCCTAGAATATAGAGCAGGATAGTAAAAGCTTCTTTAGATATGTGAAGAGGAAAAAATTAGTTAAGGCCAAAGTTGAACCTTTGAAAACTGAAAAAGGTGAATTTATTATGGGGAAGAAGGAAATGGCAGATGAGTTGAACAGGTACTTTGAACAGGTCTTCAAGGAGGACACAAACAATCTTCCTGATATAGTAGTGGCCAGAGGTTTTGGGGTGACAGAGGAACTGAAGGAAATCCACATTAGGCAGGAAATGGTGTTGGGTAGACTGATGGGACTGAAGACTGATAAATCCTAAGGGCCTGATGGTCTGCATCCCAGGGTACTTAAGGAAGTGGCTCTATAAATCGTGGATGCATTGGTGATAATTTTCCAATGTTCTATAGACTCAGGATCAGTTCCTGTGGATTGGAGGATAGCTAATGTTATCCCACTTTTTCAGAAAGGTGGGACAGAGAAAACGGGGAATTATAGACCGGTTAGCCTGACATCGGTGATGGGGAAGATCCTGGAGTCACTTATAAAAGATGAAATAGCCGCACATTTGGATAGCAGTAACAGGATCGGTCCGAGTCAGCATGGATTTACGAAGGGGAAATCATGCTTGACTAATCTTCTGGAATTTTTTGAGGATGTAACTAGGAAAATGGACAAGGGAGAGTCAGTGGATGTAGTGTACCTGGACTTTCAGAAAGCATTTGATAAGGTCCCACATAGGAGATTAGTGGGGAAAATTAGGGCACATAGTATTGGGGGTAGAGTGCTGACCTGGAAAGATAATTGGTTGGCAGACAGGAAACAAAGTAGGGATTAATGGGTCCCTTTCAGAATGGCAGGCAGTGACTAGTGGGGCTAGTGTAGCACAAGGCTCAGTGCTGGGACCGCAGCTATTTACAATATACATCAATGATTTGGATCAAAGGATTCAAAGTAACATTAGCAAATTTGCAGATGACACAAAGCTGGGTGGCAGTGTGAACTGTGAGGAGGATGCTATGAGAATGCAGGGTGACTTGGACAGGTTGGGGAAGTGGGCAGATGCATGGCAGATGAAGTTTAATGTGAATAAATGTGAGGTTATCCACTTTGGTAGCAAAAACTGGAAGGCAGATTACTATCTCAATGGCGTCAAGTTGGGAAAAGGGGGAGTACAACGGGATCTGGGCGTCCTTGGTCATCAGTCTATGAAAGTAAGCATGCAGGTACAGCAGGCAGTGAAGAAAGTGAATGGCACGTTGGCATTTATAACAAGAGGAATCGAATATAGGAGGAAAGAGGTCCTTCTGCAGTTGTACAGAGCCCTAGTGAGACCACACCTGGAGTATTGTGTGCAGTTTTGGTCCCCTAATTTGAGGAAGGACATTCTTGCTAATGAGGGAGTGCAGCGTAGGCTCACAAGGTTAATTCCCGGGATGGCGGGACTGTCATATCCTGAGAGAATGGAGCGGCTGGGCTTGTACACTCTGGAGTTTAGAAGGATGAGAGGGTATCTTATTGAAACAAATAAGATTGTTAAGGGTTTGGACACGGTAGAGGCAGGAAACGTGTTCCCGATGTTGGGGGAGTCCAGAACCAGGGGCTATAGTTTAAGAATAAGGGGGAAGCCATTTAGAACGGAGATGAGGAAACACTTTTTCTCACAGAGAGTTGCGAGTCTGTGGAATTCTCTGCCTCAGAGTGCGGTGGAGGCGGGTTCTCTGGATGCTTTCAAGAGAGAGCTAGATAGGGCTCTTAAAAATAGTGGAGTCAGGGGATATGGGGAGAAGGCAGGTTCGGGGTACTGATTGGGGATGATCAGCCATGATCACATTGAATGGCGGTGCTGGCTCGAAGAGCCGAATGGCCTACTCCTGCACCTATTGTCTATGTCAATTGAAATTCTACACTTGTCGATTTACCTCTCCCCTTGACTCCATTCAAGGACCCAAGCAGTCTTTCCAGGTGCGGCAGAGGTTCACCTGCGCCTCCTCCAACCTCATCTATTGCATCCCCACACAAGTTCTGTTATCCCACTTGCCTCACCCACTCCATGCACATTAGGGGCAATTTTACAGAGATAAGTTAACCTACAAAGCCAATGCGTCTTTGGGATGTGGGAGGAAACCCACACGCTTGCAGGAAGAATGTGCAAATTCAACACAGACAGTGCCCGAAGACAGGATCGAACACAGATCTCTAGCGTGTGAGGCAGCAAGCCCACCAGCTGTGCCACTATATTTTGTTTTCCAACACACAAAAAATTGTACGTGGATAACTTTTCGTTACTAAAAAAAATAAACTGTCCATTTTCAGTCTTAAATCTCTAAGTGACGCTATATCCCCATTTACAGCTACTGTACATTTTAATTCAGTTCAAGACTATGGGGCAGTACATTGGCCATAAAGTTGCTGCCTAAAAGTGCCAGAGGCCCGGAATTGATCCTGAATACGGGTGCTGTCTGTATGGAGTTTGCTCTTTTTCCAATTGATCACATGGGTCTTCTCCGGGTGCTCTTGTTTCCTTCCACAATCCAAAGGTGTGCAGGAACCTTTTTCAGACCCAACCCAAAATGTAATATTTTCCTTTTGGCTGACCTGTTAAGTTACTCCAGCTTTTTGTGTCTATCTTCTGTTTAAACCAGCATCTGCAGTTCCTCCCTTCACACACGATACTATACAATAGAACTTTATTAATCCCATGAGGGAACTTGTGTGTGTGTGTGGGTATATTATATACACACACACACATATATATTAATACATTCATATATAAATATACACTGTTTTGTTTTCTCGTTTATAACATTGTTTACAGAGTACTATGTTTGCATATTCTGTTGTACTGCTGCAAGTAAGGATTTCATTGTTCTAACTGGGAAGTGAGAGAATAAAACACTCTTGACTTGCGTCGCTAATGTGTGGGATAGAACTAGTGTACGGGGTGATCGGTGGTCGGCGTGGACTCGGTGGGCCGAAGGGCCTGTTTCCACGCTGTATCTTTAAATTATACTAAAAACATTAAAACCAGAGGAAATCTAAAGAAGGGCCTCTACCTGAAACGTCACCCAATTTCTTCTATCCAGAGATGCTAGCTGCTCCATGGAGTTTCCCCGCACAATTAAAGCATGGAATAGTCTTCACCCTACCATAGTTACCCAACCAGACGCAACTAAATTTAATGTAGCTCTTTTTTGCCAATAACCCTTTTTTGCTTAAGTCCAAGTCAAGAGTCAAGAAAGTTTTATTGTCATATGTCCCAGATAGGACAATGAAATTCTTGCTTGCTGCAGCACAACAAAATATGTAAACATAATACAGAACAGGAGATAAAAGTTCAGTGTGTCTATATACCATAGACCATATATATATATACAATAAATAAATAGATAAAGTGCAATAGGCTTTTATTCATTTTTCAGAGTTTGGAGTTTGGTGGTGGAGGGTTCACTCCAGTTTAAATTCCATTTGGAATATTTTTGGAGGACCAGGAAACTAAGAAGCAAGAGTTACTCCAGGGTGTTACTCCAGCTCCAGGGAGTGATTCTGCGTTGGTTTTCAGTGGTCGCGGCGAGGCGGCGACCGGACAGCAATGGCGGCCAGATCTCCCACAATGCAAAGGGAGGGAGAAAGTGCCCAGCGCCGACCAGTTGCCGTGGTTGTGCCGCCCTGCACATGCGCACAACCACGGCCAATGATGTGCTGGCCGTGGTTGTGCGCATGTGCAGGGGGACGATGTGCGCAGTGCACATGTGCAAGGCGGCCGGCCGTGCCGGCGGATGGGGAGCGGGCGAGAGCAGTGAACCGGCGGCCCAGACACGGATGGCGGACGGAGTTGAACGATAGGTGTCCCGGGTGCTTGCTAAGCCGGGCAAAATGGTATGGCTTTTAGGTTGCTTGGCGGGACTTTTGGGTCGCCATTGGCACCCGGGCAACCGTTAATTTCGAGCCCTGGAGACTATGTATAAACACAGCTGTAATTTCTACATAGTGAAGCCACAAGGTATAAAAATGGCCTTTAATAAAATCTGACAATGTGAACTTTAACCATATGTGATTTTTTCTTTTACAAATCTCAAATTGTGGAGTACAGAGGCAAATATATAAATGATGGGTCTTTGTCCCAGTCATTATGGAGGGCACTGTATGAGGATTCTGAGATCAGCCATCCAAAGGTTATGCAAACAGGATACATCTGACCCATTGCTCACTCTTCACTTCTGATTAGAAACCTTGCAACCACAAAGGTGTAGGTGATCCTTAGCATTTAGACATCAGTTAAATCAAACATTATGGAGGGCACTGTAGGCAGGTGGGACTACTGTAGGCACTGTAGGCAGGTGGGACTAGTGTAGATGGGGCATGTTGGTCGGCGTGGGCAAGTAGGGCTGAAGGGTCTGTTTCCCCGCTGTATGACTATGACTATTTATTGATAAGACAAGATAAGCAAAGGCACCCTAGGTACCATACCTGAGCCAGAAATCAACATATTCCAATTAAATTGGAAAAAAACTAAAGAAATCCACACGATAAATGTACCTTTACTATTCTCTCATACATCCTTGCTTTACGATCATTCCCATCAGTTTTAGCTTGTGTTGCTGCAGTTTTATATTTCTCCATTCTTTGATGTAGAGCTTCTAGAATATCTTTGGGTGGTGGTGGTGTGCCTAGAATCACAAAAATAAAATGTCTTTGCTATAGATAAGAATTTCTGTTGAACCAGATATTAAAGGATGTTACAGCAAACATAATGATAATTTGTTCGTTAATTTGCAGTGTATTTCTCTCCAAACCCCCCCCCCCCCCCCGTCACCGGTACAATTGTCAAAAATACCCTCTTCATCCTCCTAGCTGCATCTTTCTGAAGTCTGAAGAAGGGTCTCACCCGAAACGTCACTTATTCCTTCTCTCGAGATGTCTGTCCTGCTGAGTTACTCCAGCTTTTTGTGTATATCTTCGGTTTGAACCAGCATCTGCAATTCCTTCCTATGCATCTTTTCCCTTCCCTGGTGCCGTTGGTCATCTCACTTGTCTAACCCTGCCAGAATGCTGTCCATTTCAATAGATTCCCTCTAAATCTTTAAACTCGAGTGAATTCATACTTAGTCAACTCCATCTCTCCTCCAGTGGCAATCCTGGCGTCTCAGGTTTTGGTCTGATAAATCCTCTACACTCCCTCACTGGTTAGTATATCCCTTTCAGGAAAGGAGACAAAAGAACACAATATTCCAGGTGTGGTCTTACCAAGACCTTATACAGCTCCTTACTCTTACATTTTAAAACCTCTTGCTATGAAAGCAAATGTACAATTTGGCATCTTAACTGCTTGTTTCACCTGAATGTTTGTTTTCTTTCACAGGCACATTTTTTTTTACAATTTACAATTTTTTTCCCTGTATATAAGAACACCCAATTCTTTTTACAATTAGACTTCACAATCTTTGTTTTTCCAACATAAGATAAATAACTGCATATTTATCTATGTTATACTGCAACAGCCAACCTTTGCCTACAGATTTTAAATAATGATCAAAAGATTGAGGGAGAAAGCTCAAGAGAGTGTTTATCATCTGGAAAACATGGCAGTTCACTTGGATGAAAGAGTCATTCAGGACCTTCAAAACGGAATCTGATGAATAATTAGGGGAAGGTAATTCTTAAGGCCATGGGGTAGTGGGACTGATTAAATTGTTCTAAAGAAAGCTGGAGTGAGATAATTGATTGAATAGTCTCCTTCTGTGACACAATGGATCTGTATTGCCATGGCAGAGCAGGCTTGGAGTTACCTGTCCTCCTCCAGCTGTTTATTCTTATCATCTCATCAGCTAGGATGCAAGGTGGTATAATCTTAAGCTTATTCTATTATTTGTATAATTCAGAAACCATACCCAAATATACTTAATCACAAATTATTTAAACTCAAGGATGAACATACACTCGCTAAAAATACAAATGCCTTTGACTCCAAAGCTCACCGTGCGATAGAAATCAGGTATCATTCCTAAAGAAAAATTAACGCTATGAACAAAACCAAATTATTCTAAAACAAAATAAATTCACTCTCGGTGCTCCATTAGTTTTATGAATTTGCAACAATGGGAAAACATTTCAGCCCTTGCACTTAAACTGAAACTTAAGTTGTCTTTAAATTAACATTTTAATGTTCCTGAGATATTAGTCTACAGCTCATTTGTTTATATGCTGTATGCAGAAATATGACCAGAGAATTTTAACTTAATTAAGAACGCCTAGACTTCATTTTTCCAGTAAATAAAAAAATACATTGCATTTCAGTAATACCAGTGCAGAACATTTACAAAGCATGCCTAACTTTTCTTACCTGATTCTATGTTGCCCTGTGGTTCAATTTTAGGTCCTCTTCCTTCCTGATCAGGAAGAGTTATCAAATTGGAAGGCTTTGGTGATTTATCTTGGACTGTGGTATCTGACAAAACATTTAAATAAACAGTCAGACATAAAAATGGATTAAAGGTATTATGTCACTTTATATATGATTGCGATTCTATTAAAATATTAATCTGCCAGGTTGGTTAATGAATATGCCATAAGGATACAACAAACGTTTCTAAATTAATAGACAGCCAGGAGCCAGATTGTGCTGTGTTGAGAGCTCCAAATTGTTGCAGATAGAAAAACAGCTTTGTTTGAAAAATTAAGATGGATTTTTTTCTTTCTTATTCTGATTTGTTCTGGTTAGTCATCCATGGATTATGACTGGTTGGGGGGAAAAAATTACAATTTTTTACTATTTCAATCGTGAAACAGCTTTCACATGAACCCTATTTATGTATACTGGAATTGTTTGATTGTCTGACACATAAATCAATGTAATAGAAATACCATCTTGATGATTGATCTGGTAACATTTATCTGGCATCTCAATGAAAAGCAGGTTTTCCTTTTCTAAAATAAAGTTATGCAATCTTAGTTGGGCAGGGTCAAGTGAAGAGGCCAGCATTTTCGATAATAATACTTGATAACGATTAGTCCAATGCAGCCTTTACTTTGCAGCAAGTAATATGAGCTGTTTAACACAATTTTCACAATGCAAATGAATTCAAGAATGAAGCTGATAGATTCAGTTTTGTTTTACTCCAACCTTTCAACACAAAACACTTTTACAACTGCTAAAAAATAATTACAATTCTACAATATTTATGCATTCACACCTGTTAGTGATGATGGCAAATTACTTAGATCCACTGGTTCCCCGCTGTGCAAAGCTTTTATCGCTGTATCAAATCTCTAAAATAAACACAAAATAATAACGTAGACATTTAAATCTTCCTATTATATGTTGAAACTGGTGCACTGTTGCAAAAGTCTGTAAATTAAGCTATAAGCAAAATACTGCATTACAAAGAAACTCAGGGTAAATGTAAGGAAATGGTTTTTGGAAATTATATTCTATGAGGCTTAAGGAAAAATTAAAATTAAAGGCACTACAACGTAATAAAAACAATATTTGAGATTTCCTCCACAAGAAGGTCCGGTGGCGCAGCGGTAGTGTTGCTGCCTTACAGCGCCAGAGACCCGAGTTCGATCCTGACTATGAGTGTTTGGCTGTACAGAGTTTATATGTTCTCCCTGTGACATGCTTGCACTTTCTCCAGGATCTCCAGTTTCCTCCAACACTTCAAAGATGTTCAGGTTTGCAGGTGAATTGACTTGGTATAATTGTAGGATAACGTTAGTGTGCGGGAGATCTCTGGTCAGCACGGACTTGGTTGGCCTAATGGCCCTTTTCCACGCTGTATCTCTAAAACTAAAAACTAAAAAGTGGCAGCTAAAGCAGGTAGAAAATACTACTCCACAGAATGTCAGTATTGCCCAATTCATCTGACATTAGTTGACGAATAAACATCATGCTTTCCTGCAACTGCACATATGTCAGATTTCCAACAAAGCTGATATTCTAACAATCTTTGAAGATTTTGAATGCTATGAATTAGAATGATAGTTTCTTAAATATTTATTGCTTAGTTATATATGGAAGTGTTGGAACTGCCACATCAAATATCTCAAAAATGTTTTATTTGTTTAACTGTTTTTAGATAAAATAAGAAAACCTTCAAATTCAGATTTTATATGAGAGAACATGTTGTTTTTGAGATATGGCAATTTCAAAGTGTACTGCAGTAGTAAAGCTTTTCTCTTTCAAAGCTAAAAAAAGAAATTATTGTTAAAAAAACAGAAGATCAGATTAGAGTTTAATTGCCAATTTCTCATTCAGGAATCTTCAAAGAGTAGAATACATTCATTATTTTGAAACAGCACATCAAATGTCAATAGATTCACTAAAAATGACAAGGGTTTTACTTTGCTGATTTTTACATATTCTAGAGCTTTTGTGATATCTCCTTGTTGCTTTGCTTTCAGTGCAGCCAACTTATATTCCTTCTGTCTTCCAATTAACAGCTCTTCCGTCTTTGAATCATCACACCCTGCAAAACATTAATTAAAATACTGACTTTAAAAATCACTATATGATTGACTTATATATAGCCAGACGGTTTCAGACGACTACTTCAGGTTATTTCCTAATTTGGTTTGGTGTTTAATCCAAAACTGATTTTTTTATTTTACCATATTAATATATTTATGACTGCTCCTGCTTCCAGCACTACTAAATGACTTTCAGTCACAAAATATATTTATCAAAAAGAATCAAAAGAATCAAGACGTCCAAAGTGTTCACTCCCTTGACACATTCTGTATTATTTCCTCATTGTAGTTATTGTCTAATCATTGCCTGTAGTCTCCATGAATGCACTAAGGACTCCTAGATCAAAGGTATCAAAGGTATTTTATTAGTCACATTCACATACACCCAGGTGGTGAAGTGAAATGCTTTTTGCCATTTTGCAGCACACAAAAAAAAGAATACAGACATAACACCTATAAGAGTCTTAAACACAAAGAACATCCTCCCACAATGGCTCCCACCATGAGGGAAGGCACAAAGTCCAGTCCCCAACCCCAGTTCACCCATAGTCGGGCCCATTGAGGCCTCCACAGTTGCCTCTACGGAGGCCCGATGTTCCGGGCCGTTCTCGCCGGGTGATGTTGCTCCGGCGTCGGGAGAGTCCTCCCAGCGGCTTGGGAACCCTGGAACGGCCGCTTTCGCACTGGAGGCCGCGGCTTACGAAGCCAACAAGGCCGCGCCGGTTGGAGCTCCACAACTGGCGATCTCATCTAGAGATCCCAGGCTCCCGGTGTAAAGTTCAGCGCCGCCGCCCGCAGCTGGTCGCTCCACAGTCCCGCAGCTCCGTGATGTTTTACCCGGCGGTCTCAGCTCACCGGAGCTCCAGCGCGGCGACCCGGGCAAGGCATCGCCCGCTCCGCGATAGCACTCCAGCGCTGTGCCGCCGCCGAAGCCGAGGTTCTGGGCGGTCCCCGACAGGAAACGCCGCTCCAGGCCCGCTGGTAGGCCGCGAGGACGTGTCGAAGCTGCAGCCCGGAGAAAAGCCGCCTCTCTGACCAGGTAGGGACCCTGAAAGGTAGTTTCCCCCTCCCCCCCCCCCCCACCCCCCACATAAAAAAAGTCTAGACCTCCAAACAAAACACTTAACTAACTAAAATAAAAAATAAAAAGATGAAGAGACAGACAGCTGCTGGCTGGGCAGCCGTGCACAGGACAGCGCCCCCTAAGATGTGGAGTTAAGTGCAGTAAAGTAGACCATACACATTTTGTTGACCCTCTGTATTTTAGAGATATGTATCATGAAATGACCAACAACTGGCAAAGTTGGGGATAGGTTAGATAGAGCTCTTAAAGATAGCGGTCAAGAGATATGGGAAGAAGGCAGGAATGAGGTACTGATTGTGGATGATCAGCCATGATCAGAGTGAATGACCGAATAGCTTACTCCTGCACCGATTGTCTATTGTATATTGCCATTACCAGATGTAAAAGCTGGCATGCAGGGAGATTTTAACACATTACAATTGAAGAAAATAGCTTAAAATGTAAAAAATAATTTAAATAATTGGTACCCAACACCTCAAAAATGTAAATAATTAAAAAAATAAGCAAAGCAAAATAATATTTAAAAATAAGTAAAGCTAAATAATTTAATATGTAATGGATAGGAAGGAATTGCAGATGCTAATCAAAACTGAAGATAGACACAAAATGCTGGATTAATTCAGCGGGACAGGCAGCATCTCTGGAGAAAAGGAATGGGTGACATTTTGAGTCAAGACCCTTCTTCAGACTGATGTCAGAGGAAAGGGAGGTACATAGATAAGGAAGTGTATAGATATGGAATTGTAAGGTGTGGAAACATGACAAAGGGAAATGCAGAACAGATCATTGTTAGTTGGAAGAAGGTAACTAAAAAGCAAACAGAGATAAAATGTAGTCAGAGACAGTAAGACTAGTTGGAGAACTGGGATAGGGGAGAGATGGAGAGAGAGGGAAAGCAAAGGTTACTTAAAGTTAGAGGTCAAAGTTCATACTGCTGGGGTGTAAGCTGCCCAATCAAAATATGAGGTGATGTTCCTCTAATTTGCGCTGGGCCCCACTCTGACAATGGAGGAGGCCCAGGACAGAAAGGTCAGTGTGGGAATGGGAGTTAAAGTGTTTAGCAACCTGTCTTATCCTTTGCTCCTAATCAATTTAACCTGCATTGGATTTAAGAGGCATATAATGCTGAAAAATGCTGGGGAATGTAGCGACTGGGCTTGGCTACTAGACTCCATGAAACCATGCATCTGAGTAACCTAACATATTTGGTCTTCCAAGGTAGACAAAAAAGCTCAGCGGGTGAGGCAGCATTTATGCTGGAAAAATTGAAGGTGGACAAAAAAGCCGGAGAAACTCAGCGGGAGCATCTATGGAGCAAAGGAATAGGCAACGTTTCGGGTCGAGACCATTCTTCAGAGGGGGGGGGGGAGTGGGGGGGCGGGAAAACAGAAAGGAAGAGGCGGAGAGAGTAGGCTGTGGGAGAGTTGGGAAGGGGAGGGGAAGGAAGGAGAAACCAAGGACTACCTGAAATTGGAGGTTAATGTTGATACCGTTTTGGTGTAAAGTACCCAAGCGAAATATGATGTGCTGTTCCTCCAATTTGCGGTGGGGAGGAGGTAAAGCACCAAGTCTAGCATTCCCTGTGGTTGCCCTCGACTCCATCCAAGGACCCAAACAGTCTTTCGAGGTGAGGCAGAGGTTCACCTGCACCTCCTCCAACCTCATCTATTGCATCCGCTGTTCCAGGTGTCAACTGCTCTACATCGGTGAGACCAAGCGCAGGCTTGGCGATTGCTTCGCCCAACACCTCCGCTCAGTTCGCAATAACGAACCTGATCTCCCGGTGGCTCAGCACTTCAACTCCCCCTCCCATTCCGAATCCCACCTTTCTGTCCTGGGCCTCCTCCACGGCCAGAGTGAGTCCCACTGCTAATTGGAGGAACAGCACCTCATATTTCGCTTGGGTAGTTTACACCCCAGCGGTATAACATTGACTTCTCCAATTTCAGGTAGTCCTTGCTTTCTCCTTCCTTCCCCTCCCCAGCTGTCCTACAACCTACTTTCTCCGCCTCTTCCTTTCTTTTTCCCGTCCCCCCCGACATCAGTCTGAAGAAGGGTCGCCTATTCCTTTGCTCCATAGATGCTCCCGCTGAGTATCTCCAGCTTTTTTGTCTACCTTCAATTTTTCCAGCATCTGAAGTTCTTTCTGAAATATTTGGTCTTCCAAGTCTGTTAGCATCTGGAATCTATTGCTACTTAAATAGCAAAATGAAAACAGTTCAATTTGATACAGTACCTGAGCCATCACTAATTGTTGCAGAAGACACATCACTGATATCGGACTGAATGGCAGTTGCAGATTCTGCAAGAACATTGTGAGATTTGGGCACAGAAGACGCCACTGGTAACACAGTCACAACAGGTTTTGCTGGTGTTGGTATATCTTGAAGCATTTCTGCAACTCTGTCTTCCACTTTTTCATCTTCCAAACCGTCTGCATTTAAAGCATCAGGTTGGAGTACTGGAGCACTGCTTTTACCACTGGCCACTGGGGGAGGAATTTCTGCTTCCTCTATCCTTTTACCTTTCTTTGCAGAAACAAGCATTGTTTGCAAAGTCTGTTAAATATAAGAATCAGTTAAAGACTGCATACATTATATCAAACCACAAACTTTATGATTTCTGACAAAAAGTTTTCAAAGATTTTCCAATCACTATTCAAATAATTTCAGTAAGCAAAATATTTTCTCAATATTCTTTAGATGAACTACATTACTTGTAATGAATAGCTCCTGCAGAAAATTACAAAAGGGACAACAACATTGAATCAATTGTACATTAAACTGATATTTTTCCATTTTAGTATGCAGTTATGGAAAAAATAATAATTCCAAGATATGTTAAAATGTGAATGCACAAAATTGCTTAAAATATACTTGGAGCAGTGCTAAAGCAACATTAATGCAACCAAAAATACAGCTGTAAATTAATTTTAATTCTACTTCTCAACGATTTTGGTTAAATTGCTTGAGCTCAGAATCTTCCTTTAGACCAAGCTTAGACAGATACCAGACTTCATAATTTGGCAAAATCAGCAAATGTTTTCCCATCAACTGAAGCTAAAGCATCTCTAGAGACAATCTACAGAAAAGTCTAAATTACGTGAGCTTGAAAGTTACACGAAAGTTGAAATATTACATTAATAAATCATACCTTTAGTCCTCGTTCATATCTTCTCATTTTTGAGGTTTCTCCAGTTTTCTTTGTGTTAGTAATTGCAACTCTATACATCTGAATTCGTTTTTCCAGAGTATCTTGTAAGCCACCAGCACTCGCAGAAACTGCACTTGACTAGAGAAAATGAAATAATTTTCAGTGCTTGAACAAAGAACACCACAGGAAAGGCCATTTCACACTTGATGATATTTAAACATCTAAGATTTCTCCCGCTCCAATTGCAACTTCCCAGCTGTTAGCATACAGTTTTAGTCTGTTCCTCATGTGTGCAACAATTCTTCCTTTAATCATATCCTTATTACTCACTCCACTCCACCCATTCATTTTATTTAAATTAGCTTTTTGCACTTCACTTTACAGAAATGAACCTGAGAATTTAAGATTTTCCTGATTGTTGCATTCCATTCGCTGTAATATTGCAGAAATAAAATACGTTCTCTAGAAGTTATATTCTTTTGCAATTAGGAGATTAGAACTGCAAACAATAGTCCAAGCCCAGTCTAACTGAGTTCTGTAAACAGAAACAGTTCTAATTTTTCATTTTATTCTTCAAGAAATGTGCCTTGGTATGCAGTTCAATTAACCTATTAGTTTTGTAAGTAATTAAGAAATCATGCTTGACTAATCTTCTGGAATTTTTTGAGGATGTGACAAGTAAAATGGATGAAGGGGTGCCAGTGGATGTAGTGTATCTAGACTTTCAGAAAGCCTTTGATAAGGTCCCGCACAGGAGACCGGTGACTAAAATTAGAGCACATGCGAT
This sequence comes from Amblyraja radiata, assembly GCF_010909765.2. Classification (NCBI taxonomy): domain Eukaryota; kingdom Metazoa; phylum Chordata; class Chondrichthyes; order Rajiformes; family Rajidae; genus Amblyraja; species Amblyraja radiata. The sequence continues at coordinate 39,869,401 of NC_045965.1, forward strand.
TGGGGGTAGGGTGTTGACATGGATAGAAAATTGGTTGGCAGACCGAAGCAAAGAGTAGGAGTGAACGGGTCCTTTTCTGAATGGCTGGCAGTGGCGAGTGGAGTGCCGCAAGACTCGGTGTTGGGGCCGCAACTGTTTACCATATATATTAATGATTTGGAAGAGGGAATTAGGAGCAACACTAGTAAGTTTGCGGATGACACAAAGCTGGGTGGCAGTGTGAACTGCGAAGAGGATGTTAGGAGTTTGCAGGGTGACCTGGACAGGTTAAGTGAGTGGGCACATGTGTGGCAGATGCAGTATAATATGGATAAATGTGAGGTTATCCACTTTCGCAGCAAAAACAAGGGGGCAGATTATTATTTCAATGGGGTTAGGTAAGGGGGAGGTGCAGCGAGACCTGGGCGTCCTTGTACACTGGTCACTGAAAGTTGGCTTACAGGTACAGCAGGCAGTAAAGAAAGCAAATGGAATGCTGGCCTTCATAACAAGAGGATTTCAGTATAGGAGTAAAGAGGTTCTTCTGCAGTTATATAGGGCTCTGGTGAGACCACATCTGGAGTATTGTGTACAGTTTTGGTCTCCAGTTGAGGAAGGACATTTTTGTGATTGAGGCAGTGCAGCGTAGGTTCACAAGATTTAGCCCTGGGATGGCGGGACTGTCATATGAGGAAAGATTGAAAAGACTAGGCTTGTATTCACTGGAGTTTAGAAGGATGAGGGGGAATCTTATAGAAACATATAAAACTATAAAAGGACTGGACAAGCTAGATGCAGGAAAAATGTTCCCAATTTTGGGCAAGTCCAGAACCAGGGGCCACAGTCTTAGAATAAAGGGGAGGTCATTTAAGACTGAGGTGCACCGACCACTTGTCGCTCTCTCTGCAGTCCCTGTTCGCTGAACAGTCAGAAAGCCATCCACACATGCAGCAGGCTCCAGGACGCTCCTGTGGTGCGATGTCCCCAGAAACACAGAGACCACCGCACTCACGACAATCCCTCTGAGCCCCCACCAGCACAGGCAGCATCCATCTTGCTTTTGGTTACTCCTCACTGTGATGGAAGGCGAATAACTTTTACCTTCTTCCTCCTTTTCTCCCGCGGTCGGGGCGATCGAAACATCCGCAGTCGGAGAGAGAGAAGCTGCCGCAGTCGGCGTTTGAAGCCCCCGCAACGGGGCGATCGAGGCTCCCTCAAAGGGGGGCGGTCGAAACTCCTGCAGCTGGAGTTCCTGAAGTCGGTCCATAACAAATTGACAGCCAGCACCACGATGTTAGACCGCAGTGCGGACGGAGGTACGATTGGAAAAAGTCACATCTCCATCGGGAGAAAAGATTTAAAAAAGTATCCCCCACCCCCTACATAATACAAAAACTAAAGATCAACTAAAACATAGAAACATAGAAAATAGGTGCAGGAGTAGGCCATTCGGCCCTTCGAGCCTGCACCGCCATTCAATATGATCATGGCTGATCATCCAACTCAGTATCCCATCCCTGCCTTCTCTCCATACCCCGATCCCTTTAGCCACAAGGGCCACATCTTAAATATAGCCAATGAGCTGGCCGCAACTACCTTCTGTGGCAGAGAATTCCACAGATTCACCACTCTGTGTAAAAAATGATTTTCTCATCTCGGTCCTAAAAGACTTCCCTCTTATCCTTAAACGGTGACCCCTAGTTCTGGACTTCCCCAACATCGGGAATAATCTTCCTGCATCTAGCCTGTCCAACCCCTTAAGAATTTTGTAAGTTTCTATAAGATCCCCCCTCAATCTTCTAAATTCTAGCGTGTACAAGCCGAGTCTATCCAGTCTTTCTTCATATAAAAGTCCTGCCATCCCAGGAATCAGTCTGGTGAACCTTCTCTGTACTCCCTCTATGGCAAGAATGTCTTTCCTCAGATTAGGAGACCAAAACTGTACGCAATACTCCAGGTGTGGTCTCACCAAGACCTTGTACAACTGCAGTAGAACCTCCCTGCTCCTATACTCAAATCCTTTTGCTATGAATGCTAACATACCATTAGCTTTCTTCACTGCCTGCTGCACCTGCATGCCTACTTTCAATGACTGGTGTACCATGACACCCAGGTCTCGTTGCATCTCCCCTTTTCCTAATTGGCCACCATACAAATAAAACGGGCTAAAAACAAGAAGAAATGGACAAGACAGGCTGTTGGCGAGGCCAATTCCATGATAATTAAACTTCAGATTTTTTTTTTAATTGAATAGTTGTGGTGTTTAAGAGAACTCCAGAAGATGTTTTCATTTGTCTGAACATCACATAGTGAATATCTTGCAAAACATTTCTAATACTGCAAAGATTTCTGAAATTAAAGATCATTGGTACTCTGCAAATAATACTAATTAATAAAGCCAAATATAATTGATGGTGGTGCAACAAATAAAAGTACATGATATAAGAATAATCTTTCCTTCTGTTTACCTGAGGATGAGATTCTTGAGGAGATTCTTGCTTTACTGACACTGAAGAGTCTGTGGGAAAAGATGAATCTGGAGATTCTTCCTCCTCATTCTCCACCACTTCTTTGAACTCAGCCTTAATTGGAAAATAAATATTTTTAATACAATTTAAGCAAATTCCAATTTCCAAATATATATTATTTTACACATTATCCAGGTTACAATTACGCAATTCATTACTACACCAAATTAACACAGCAAAATGCAGCTTGCTTAACAGAAATAAAATTTACATTGAAATATTAATAATTAATCATCTGCCACACTTTAGTCATTCAATAGGCAAGCAAGTATTTTGCATGCAGACTGTAGGTATTTTGTGCAGGTTTATATTTGTGGAAATAAAGAGACAATAGAATTAATAAATATAATTATAAAGGATGCATCTTGTGGTGATTATATATAGGTTTAACTGTCAGACACATTGTTAATATTTTCAGGTTTCAAAAGATATTCTGCAAAAATGAAAATCATCCACAACTCTGAAATGTTTTGTACTTTTGAAGATGTACACATTTAATACATGTATTATTATGTATACACATGTATTCACATTCCATAAATGCAAGCAATTTACTAAATATTTAACAAATGGATGAAGACGACGCATTTAATTATATTTAGTAAACTAGCCAGTTTGGTTAACATTTAAAATTATCCTACATCACGACTTTTTAAAGCACAATATGACAGGATGTTTTGCCAACATGTCTGCGTATAGTTGGTATTGGGTTTATAGCTGTTCTAAGAGACAGATAAAAATGAGGTCTGGGGTCTAACTCTGGGGTCTTCATTTCATTGTAACTTATTTCTTCAAGATAAACAACCTTTGTTGCTTGTTTCCAATTCAAGTTGTTAAAAAAATATTTTATGTTATGATCACTGCTTGGAAATCTTTTACTTTGAGATCATTTAATAAACATACCACATTGTGTTTTAGAGTGAAAAAAAACTAAAAGCATAAGAAAACTGAAAAAAATGCAGATTCGGCTGGTTGAGAAAGATATAAAGAACAAAAAGGCAGCAAAGCACAATAAGAACTCCAAAGAGTGAGAATTAAACATGTGCAACTGATATTAAGATTAATCAAAAAAGCATTGATTGAGAGCAACATATGATTCTTAAAAACAGCTGCTATATGCGAAAAAGAGAAAATTAACATTTTGATCAGTGTGGAATTTCTGTCAGTATTTAATGCAGAAGATTAAAGGGGAAGAGGGAAAATATAGTGTACATAAAAATATTTATGCACAATATTCATTGCACAAAAGTTCGTATTAACTAAACAAAGCTTGTGGAATTGATGCAAGCGGCACTAAGGTAGCAAAAAAGGGTATAATTATGATTTAATGCATTTGTCTACTCTGCTTACAAAGACGTATTAAGGTTAAGCAAAGGGGCAAAACTAAAGCCAATTGATTTTAATGTAGGAAAATTTGAGGTCTTCGAGTTTGTACCCAAAATGAATAGCATATATTATAATTGATGAAAAACCAAGAAGTTCATAAAAATATAGGGCACATGGATCAGTATAATATCAGAACAGGGTGCTGAAAAAGTATCCAATAAAGCTAATGATCTTTAAATTTAAAGGACTGCGTACACTGGTTTAAGAGATTATAGTGCAGTGAAACCACACCTACACAAAACCACAATTGAATAATTGTAAGTATCACAACTGAGGAAGAGTAGTTTGGCTTTGGAAGCAGTATCGGAAATATTTTACCAGGATACCTTTGTTCCAAGGCTCATACCAGAAGGAAAGTGCACACAAACTTAAGTAGCATTGCCAGGAATTTAGTAAGTGGTTTAACAATTTTTTATGGCCTTAAGAGAAAGCTCATTTCACACTACAAACCCTATTTCTGCTGATTGGAAAGGACTAGGAAGTAAAGATTTAATTTTATAGCCAGGATCGGGAAGATTATTAAACAAAACCACTCGCAAAGAGGTCGGTAGAAGTTTGGATTCCTCTTCTGCAATGGGAAAGCCTGCTGGGTCAATTGTTATATTAGATGTGATTCATAGATATTTGCCAGTACAAGGTTGATATATGAATTGAGTCATAGAAAAGCTATGACGTGTTTGCATGACGAAACAGAATGGAAAAATGAATTGGCCTACACTTATTCTTATGTTTAATAATACATTTGTTAAAATTAGCTTCATAATTCATAACAATTAAAGACAAGAATGGAATTAAACAATCTTCATATGATTATAAATACAGATGTTATATAGAAAGATGTCATTCAGCCCATTATGTTTATGCCACTCACAGGAGAGCAACCTCCATTCCACCCCTCCTTAACTACCTATATTCCTGTAATTTATTTTCTCTTATACATGCCTATCTACTTCCCTGTGGCTCTTTTTGCCATTAACCTACATTAGGGAGTAACATGTGACTGTTGGTGTTCCGTGGAGCACCAAGGCAAATTCCTTGTATGTGTACATACTTGGCCAATAAACTTATTAATTCATTCATTTATTAATTCAAAGATACAAAGTGCTGGAGCAACTCAGCGAGCAAGCATCATCTGTGGAGAACATGGATAGGTGACATTTCAGAATGAGACCCCTCTTTATGTCTGCAGTAGCCATTTAAGAAATCAGCACGTCCTTATGATGTTGGAAGAAACCAGAACATCTAGGAGCAATCCACTTGATCAAGGAAAGAATAAGCAAACAATGCAGAGTGGACCTGAGGTCATGTCTAAACCTGGGTGCTTAGAGGTGTGAAAAAGCAGCACTACCTGCTGGACATTCTTGCTTTTTGTTAACGGGACTATATTCAAAAACAGATTTATTCCAAGAATGAATTTATCATATTATATTCATTTTATTTCTTCCCAAGTAATAACTTACCAAGAGATCCTCGTCATTTTCAAAATCTTCATCATCGTCATTTTCATCTACATCCTTCATGCATTCTTCAGCCATTTGTGTTATGTGGTCCATTGGTAAAGGCACTATGATTATAATGTACTAAATCAGAAATAGGTATAACTTACTAAACGTCTTTTGTTCTCAAATTATAGCTCATGAAAATAATTGTGTATCTGGTACTTTGGCAGATAGTGAATACCGAAGAGTTGCTTACTGTATTATGTATCACAAGACCCACCTTCATGTTGCAGGAAATATTAATCAACACTTAATGAGCGGCAGAGCCGCATCTGCACCCAGGATGAGGTGTTCCATACCAGGGCATCGGAGATGTCCTCATTCTTTAGGGAACGGGGATTCGCCTCTTCTACTATAAATGAGGCTCTCACCAGGGTCTCCTCTATATCCCGCAGATCCGCTCTCACTCCCCGTCCCCCTAATCGTAACAAGGACAGAGTTCCCCTTGTCCTCACCTTCCACCCCACAGCCCCCCAGCCGTCACATATAACAGATAATCCTCTGGCATTTTCGCCACCTCCAACGGGATTCCACCACTGGCCACATCTTCCCATCTCCTCCCCTTTCGGCTTTCCACACAGACCGCTCCCTCCGTAACTCCCTGGTCAATTCGTCCCTCCGCAACCAAACCACCCCCTCCCCTGGTACTTTCCCTTGCAACCGCAGGAAATGCTACACTTGTCGCTTTACCTCCCCCCTTGACTCAATCGAAGGACCCAAGCAGTCTTTCCAGGTGAGGCAGAGGTTCACCTGCACCTCCTCCAACCTCAACTATTGCATCCACTGTTCCAGGTGTCAACTGCTCTACATCGCTGAGACCAAGCGCAGGCTTGGCGATCCCTTCACCCAACACCTCCGCTCAATTCCCAATAACCAACCTGATCTCCCTGTCGCTCAGCACTTCAACTCCCCCTCCCATTCCGAATCCAACCTTTCCATCCCTGGCCTCCTCCATGGCCAGAGTCCCACAGCAAATTGGAGGAACAGCACCTCATATTTCGCTTGGGTAGTTTACACTCCAGCAGTATGAACATTGACTTCTCCAATCTCAGGTAGTCCTTGCTTTCTCCTTCCTTCCCCTCCCCTTCCCAGCTCTCCTTCAGCCTACTGTCTCCGCCTCTTCCTTTATTTTCCCCCAACCCCCCCCCCGACATCCTGAAGAAGGGCCTCGACCTGAAACATCGCCCATTCCTTCGCTCCATAGATGCTGCCTCACCCGCTGAGTTTCTCCAGCTTTTTTATTTACCTTCGATTTTTCCAGCATCTGCAGTTCTTTCTTAGACATATCTTGAAGGTTGATTTATACAACAAAGGAAACCAGCAATGGGATTAATTTTCTCTTGAAAATACTAAAAAGTCCTAAGGCCAAGTTTAAAAGACAACCTTTTCATTTTCTAATTTATAATACTATACTATTTATAATATACCATCCTTACAGACTTGATATATTCGAGGAAGAGAGGCTACGATTAGTAATTTATAATTCAGGTTTCTTTTCAAGCAATCAATTCAATTTTATTAAATTTATAGGGAACTGAAGAAGTTTAAGGCCTTGAACGCTGTAGTCAATTGCAGTGAAGCAATTAAATTCTGAATACTCAGAGACTGGAATTTCAGAAATACAGATATCTCAGACAATTATATGGCTACAGGATGAAGTCTTGATAAGATCTGCAGACGAGGTTGAGAATTTTGAACATGAGACCATAATTGAATAGATGCGAGTCAACAAGTACAGGGATGCTGGATGAAAATAGGGCAAAACCGGTGTTTTGGATAAATCTCGAATGCATGCGGAGTAGAGCACAATAAGGGAGTCCAGACTGGACTCTATTAAAGGCCACTCTTCCTTTAACAGTTCATCATTTAGAAAATAGTATTTTCTCCACGCAGTTTTATCAAAATGTTCTTCTTTTCAGCTCTTCGCATTATAAAACATGAAAGTAAAACAATTAAAGTCATAGCAAGATATGAGAACATTCAACTTGTTAGACTGGCGATGTCTTTTCAAAGAAACAAATTACCGGCAACTCCTGTATTACAGCCCTTCATGTCAGTTTAGCCTGACAGAATTCAGAAATCACTACAAAAAATACAAGATATTGAATAAAATTTGCAGCCCTAGTACTCATCATTATTACTGAGAAAGAATATCCTGTAGGAATTATTCCCTCTTATAAAATGGAATTCAAAGGGGAAAAGGGTTTTGTATTAAGCAAAATGTGATATGGACAGTTTTCTAGGACTGCAACCCCACAGTAACTTGGGGGTCACCAGTATTTATTTTGAGGACAACTGGTCAAAACTAAGATATGATCATAATTTTACAATGTTCATAAATTAAAGGTGGTTAAATGTTTTTATTTTTCATTGGAAAGTTGTCTTTCCATGACGTAGGCCATTAATTAACATAAAATGTATTTTACAACTGAGAAATATTCATATTGTTTTAAATATTAAAACAAAACTGTTGTAATTATGGATGAACAATAAACAATGATAACACTAACCCTTTTCTTTGGATTGGGATTTTGTGACTGGCTTCATCCCAGTTATTTCAGCTAATTCCGCTTCCAGATCACCATCAACATCATCTCCTTCAGTAATAATATCTTCACATGAAAAGTCTACAAACAGGCCAAGCTGCAATAAAAAAAAGAAAATATTTAAAAAAACACATAAATGCCTATTAATCTAAAATTTGCACCGATCGTTTTTTAAGAATAACTGCAGATATGGAAAAATCAAAGGTAGACAAAAATGCTGGAGAAACTCAGCGGGTGAGGCAGCATCTATGGAACGAAGGAATAAGTGACGTTTCGGGTCGAGACCCTTCTTCAGACTGATGTGAGGGTGGGGATGCAGAAAGTAAGAGGCAGAGATAGTAGGCTGTGGGAGCTGGAAAGGGGAGGAGAAGGAGGGATAAAGCAAGGACTACATGAAATTAGAGAAGTCATTGTTCATACCGCTGGGGTGTAAACTGCCCAAGCGAAATATGAGGTGCTGCCCCTCCAATTTGCTGTGGGACTCACTCTGGCCATGGAGGAGGCCCAGGACAGAAAGGTTGGATTCGGAATAGGAGGGACAGTTGAAGTGCTGAGCCACGGTTAGATCAGGTTGGTTAATGCAAACTGAGCGGAGGTGTTGGGCGAAGCGATCGCCAAGCCTGCGCTTGGTCTCACCGATGTAGAGCAGTTGAAACCTAGAACAGAAGATGCAATAGATGAGGTTGGAGGAGGTGCAGGTGAACCTCCGCCTCACCTGGAAAGACTGCTTGGGTCCTTGGATGGAGTCGAGGGGGGAGGTAAAGCGACAAGTGTAGCATTTCCTGCGGTTGCAAGGGAAAGTATCAGGGGAGGGGGTGGTTTGGGTGGGGAGGGACGAATTGACCAGGTAGTTACAGAGGGAGCGGTCTCTGTGGAAAGCCGAAAGGAGAGGAGATGGGAAGATGTGGCCAGTGGTGGAATCCCGTTGGAGGTGGCGAAAATGTTGGAGGATTATCGGTTCATCGGTTGTATGTGACAGCTGGTGGGGTGGAAGGCGAGGACAAGGGGGACTGTCCTTGTTATGAATGGGGGGGGGGGGGGGGGGAGGGGAGGAGTGTGAGCGGAGCTACGGGATATAGATGAGACCCTGGTGAGAGCCTCATCTATAGTTGAAGAGGGGAATCCCCTCTCCCTAAAGAATGAGGACATCTCCAATGCCCTCGTTTGGAACACCTCATCCTGGGTGCAGATGCGACATAGACGGAGGAATTGGGAGTAGGGGATAGAGTCCTAACAGGAAGCAGGGTGGGAAGAAGTGTAGTCCAGATAGCCATGGGAGTCAGTGGGTTTGTAGTAGATGTCGGTCAGTAGTCTGTTACCTGTGATGGAGATAGTGAGGTCTAGAAACGGTCGGGTGATGTCGGAAATGGTCCAGGTGAATTTGAGTGTCGGATGGAAGTTAGTGGTGAAATGGATGAAGTCAGTGAGTTCTGCAGGGGTGCAGGAGGTAGCACCAATGCAGTCGTCAATGTAGCGGAGGTGGAGTTCGGGGATAGGGCCACTGTACACCTCGAACAAAGATTGTTTGAAGTACCCTACAAAGAAGCAGGCATAGCTGGGACCCATGCGCGTGCCTATAACTACGCCTAGGATTTGGAGGAAATGGGAGGAGTCAAAGGAAAAGTTGTTGAGGGTAAGGACCAGCTCCACTTGGCGGAGGAGAGTAGCCAGTGATGGTGTTTGAGATAATGGCCTGGTGCTCATCTGTGGGGTCATGGTCCAAGGATACGTCGAAGGAGGTGTCTGAGACTTGACGCCTGGCCTCAGACCGGTAGAAATAAGCGTGCCAGACTACCACGACACCTCCCTTGTCGGCAGGTTTGATCACCCATTCGGGGTTGTTGCAGAGTGAGTGGAGGGCTGTACGTTCAGGGGGGGGAAGAGGTTAGAATGAGAAAGGGGAGTAGAAAGATTGAGGCGGTTGATGTCCCGCCGCAGTTTAAAATAAAAAGATCTTAGATGGCCATAAGGGGGAGTCCAAGAGGATGGGGTCCGTTGGAGACGGGAGAAGGGGTCTCCAATGGAAATAGAAGAAGTACAAATCCAAAGAGAAGAAGTACAACATAGCAAAGATGAGCGGGAAACAAGAGAATTGGGTAATTTTTATAGAGCAACAGAAGATGACTAAAAAGGGAATACGGATCGGTGCTGGGACCGCAGCTATTTACAATATACATCAATGATTTAGATAAAGGGATTCAAAGTAACAGTAGCAAATTTGCAGATGACACAAAGCTGGGTGGCAGTGTGAAATATGAGGAGGATGCTATGAGAATGCAGGGTGACTTGGACAGGTTGGGTGAGTGGGCAGATGCATGGCAAATGCAGTTTAATGTGGATAAATGTGAGGTTATCCACTTTGGTAGCAAAAACAGGAAGGCAGATTACTATCTAAATGGTGTCATTAGGAAAAGGGGAATTACAACGGGATCTGGGGGTCCTTGTTCATCAGTCAATGAAAGTAAGCATGCAGGTACAGCAGGCAGTGAAGAAAGCAAATGGCATGTTGGCCTTTATAACAAAAGGAGTTGAGTATAGGAGCAAAGGGATCCTTCTGCAGTTGTATAGGGCCCTAGTGAGACCACACCTAGAGTATTGTGTGTAGTTTTGGTCCCCTAATTTGAGGAAGAACATTCTTGCTATTGAGGGAGTGCAGCATAGGTTTACAAGGTTAATTCCCAGGATGTCGGGATTGTTATATGTTGAGAAAATGGAGCGACTTGGCTTGTATACTCTGGAGTTTACAAGGATGAGAGGGAATCTTATTGAAACATGTAAGATTATTAAGGGTTTTGACATGCTAGAGGCAGGAAATATGTTCCCGATGTTGGGGCAGTCCAGAACCAGGTGCAACCGTTTAAGAATAAGGGGTAAGCCATTTAGAACGGAGATGAGGAAACACTTTTTCTCACAGAGAGTTGTGAGTCTGTGGAATTCTCTGCCTCAGTGGGCGGTGGAGGCCGGTTATCTAGATGCTTTCAAGAGAGAGCTTGATTGGGCTCTTAAAGATAGCAAAGTCAGGGGATATGGGGAGAACGGGGTACTGATTGGGGATGATCAGCAGGGCTAGAAATTAGCGGTTGCCCGGGTTCCAATGACCACCTAAAGTGCCGCCGGGCAACCTAAATGCCGAGTCATTTTGCCTGGCTTGGCACTGCAGATATTGGTTTATACCGAAGATAAACACAAAAAACTGGAGTAACTCAGCGGGTCAGGCAGCATCTCTGGAGAAAAGGAACGTGACGTTTCGTGTCGACGGCGGTAACAAGCTGCAGTGCGAGGCAAAGATACTAGGTGCGGCGTGACGGAAGGTCGGAGCGAATGGTGTGCCCGGCACAGCAGCAGCGGCTCCACCTCTTTGTCCTCCCGCACTGATAGCTGTCGCTGCTTGCCACTCCACCATATCCGCTTTTAAAACAAACCCTCCTGCACGCCAAGGCTGGGAGGGAGGAAGGAAGGGGGAGGCCTCCTTTCGCCGTTTGAAGCAGCTGCACCGCTCGGCCCTGCACATTTCTGTCGGCAGTGGCGAGGAGATCCCAACTGCTTCCCCCTTTGGCGGCGGCACTTGGCGGTGGACAGGGACGGCCAAGGTAGCGGGGTGATGATGCCATCCCTGTCCGATGAGCGCCGACCTTCCTTCCTCTCCACCTCCCCTCTCTCTCTCTCTCTCTCTTGTACGCCCCCCTCCACCCGTATTATACTGAGACCCCTCCTCTCCATCCCGCACTGATCCCCATTCTCGCCTCTATTCAGTCCTCACTGACATCCCCTGTGCTCCCCTCCCCATCTACCTCCCCCCAAACTATTCCTCCTGCGCTGATCAACCTATCCATCTCGCATTGATTCTCCTGCCACTTCCCATCCATCCTACATTGGTCCCTCAATTCATCCTGTATTGACCCCCTTTCCCATTCATCCTGCACTTCTCCTCCATCCACCCTGTACTGAACCACCCATTCATCCCACCCTCCATTTACCCTGCACCGATCCCCCCCATCCATCCTGTAGTGATCCTCCCATTCATCTTTTACTGATCCCACTCATTCATCCTGTACTGGTCCCCCAATTCATCCTGTACTGATCGCCTCATTCATCCTGTACTGATCCCCCCCATCCATCCTGTAGTGATCTCCCCATTCATCCTGTACTGATCCCCTCATTCATCCTGTACTGATCCCCCCCATCCATCCCGTAGTGATCTCCCCATTCATCCTGTACTGATCCCCCCCCATTCATCCTGTACTGATCCCCCCCCATTCATCCTGCACTGGTCCCCCATTCATCCTGCACTGATCCCCCCATTCATCCTGCACTGAACCCCCCATTCATCCTGTAGCGATCTCCCAATTCATCCTGTAGCTATCCCCTCATTCATCCTGTAGTGATTCCCCATCCATCCTGTAGCGATCCCCCCCCCTCCCCATTCATCCTGTAGTGATCCACCCATTCATCCTGTAGTGATCCCCCCATTCATCCTGCACAGACCCTCCGATCCACACTGTAATGACCCCCCCCCCCCCGCCATTCATCCTGTACTGAACATCCCATTCATCCTGCACTGATCCCATCCCATTCATCCTGTACTGATTCCCCCGTTCAAGAAGAATGTGGGGGGATCAGTCTGAAGAAAGGTCTCAACCCGAAACGTTGCCTATTTCCTTTGCTCCATAGATGCTGCCTCATCCGCTGAGTTTCTCCAGCATTTTTGTCTACCCCCATTCTTCCTGTACTGATCCCCCCCATTCATTCTGTACTGATCCCCCCCATCCATCCTGTACTGAACCCCCCATTCAACCCCTCTGACATCCCCCGTGCTCTCCCCTCACAATTTTACCTACTCCAACGCGCACTAATTCCCCTGCCTCAATCCATCCGCACCGATGGCCTTCTCAACCCCCCCCCCCCCCATCTATCCATCCCGCACTGGTGTGAATCACACCCCCCCCCCCCCCCCCCCCGACTCAACTGGAAATGTCTTCACAGCGAACATTGACTATGTTTGATAACGGAATGCAATCAAATGTGTTTTAATTCCCAATGTTATTTGTTTTAATCCATAAAGATGGATTAATTACATTGTGAACTCGTGAAACACTAAAACCGTAGTGTTCGATTGTCACTGCTACCGTTGACACGTTATTACAGAATTCATTCCAATGGCAAGTCAATGCTCTTAATATGGAGTATCAGTACTGTAGTTAATTAATGAGTAACATTCACAACTATGCGTTGGATTTATCCAGGTTTTACTTCTACATTCGGTCACATAAAACACAAATTTGGTCAGGAGATATTTCAGTTGAAATGTTAACGTTAATTCTGAAGTGGGAATGATGGAAACAGCATTTATCAATATTTTTTTTTAATCTGCTGTGTACAAACTGGGTATCTTCATTGCTGTTCACAGCACATACATCTAATCTGAATGTCCGGTAATGTGGCGTTTTGACACCTTTAAACATATTACCAATAGAATATTTGCTGCAGTTATGTCCTTTGGCCATCTCTTGTCAGTTAGTGTAATGTTTAACCTGTCAGATGGGTATAGTCGATTTTAACAGCTATTATCATAAAATGCCTTCAGAAATTTCCTTGCAACCTGTATATTTTGTTGTGGATAAATTATGTGGGAAGCGAGAGTGTTTCTGTACCAATAGCAATAACGACCCATGCTATGGCCATGTCATAATTTTCAGTCCTTCACAGAAAACATGCTTGCATCAATCTGTAGTGTGCATGGTTAAGCATATATGTTACCATGGGCCAGGATTTATTGACACAGGTTGATCATACGCTGAATAATCCAACCACATTTATGTTTAGAAGTGGAAAGAAATAATAGAAATTGCATTAATTGCAATGTGTAAAAAGAGTTCAGATACTGTATTATAATTCTGCTGCATGTCTTTGTGGTACATATCATGTCTTGATTGGTGAATATGTTTAGTTTGTGACTTTATTTAAAGCAGAAATAATATGTGAATGCTTCATTGAGCATAATTCCGACTGGTAACTACGCACTTCGTCCGAGCACACTATCGCACGTGTCATGCAAGCCATCTTAAATGACCACCTAAACTGTAATTTGGCAACCTAAAATGTTGCCGACGTTGCCTGGCTGGCAACAAGGAAAACAAGTTAAGTGAGAGCCCTGATCACATTGAATGGTGGTGCTGGCTCGAAGGGCCAAATGGCCTTCTCCTGTACCCATTGTCTATAATTCCTTAGCTCTGCTCTCACTCCCCCCCCCCCCCCCCCCCCCCCCCCCCCCGACTCGTAACAAGGACAGAGTCCCCCTTGTCCTCACCTTCCACCCCACAGCCGTCACATACAACAGATAATCCTCCGAAATTTTTGTCACCTCCAACAGGATCCCACCACTGGCCACATTCAGGACTGAATCAGGCTATATGGGCAGAACTTGGAAACAAGATTGAAATAATAACTTTGATGGACTATATTATAGGCCTCTGTCTCTATTCTGGTTTTACACATAACTCAGTCTGGTTCAATACTGACCATCAGTGTTTTTCTGCTGCTGGTTTTGCATACCTGACTTAAGAGCCCATTGCTGTTGGCCTACTTGCTTCCCACCATTACAATGGAAAATTAAAAAGGGAGGCTTTGTACTTTTTCAACCTGCATTAGCCATTTTAAGATTCTTGATATTTCCTGCTGTGAATGTAAATCTTGAATCAGCACTGTAAAATGGTTATGTGAAGGGAAAATGGAGGTCAGGTGAACTGGGTTGAAACTTAAAATGTCTGCTCACCAAAGTTGCTGACTATGTGGCTGCAGGCCTCAGGAAGTTGTGATCCTGAGAAATACACATTATCCTGCTGATGCTGCATATTCGCAACTTTGATATTCCCCGCACTCGTCTGATTGAGGTGGCTGAGTTTCAGAAGGCTGAAGAATATGCAAACCACTGGCTCCCGAATGTCTGAGAAATGTCCCTGTCTTAGCTCTAGTATTGTTCCACTAATTAACATCTCCCATTGTGTACTCCCTGTCTTAGCTCTAGTATTGTTCCACTAATTAACATCTCCCATTGTGTACGTGCCTGTTATCATGACCATTGTGTACAGGTCTGTCGATTGTTTGGGTAATGTGGGAGGGGGCTAAACGGTGGCATTAATGTATATAAAGCATTGCAATTAAGGGCAGTCAGCTGGACTCTTTGCTAGGTTGTTAAACCTGTGTGGAGACTACCAAGCTCAATAAACGTACGTTTAAAGCAACCCTGGTGCCTGGTCGATTATTGTCGAAACAACCGATGTGAGAGAAAAACGTGAATCAACATTTTGGTGTCAGAAGTGGGATGTCAACCAGCGACTGATCGAGCCGGCGAGTGAATCCACTGGGCGACGGGATCGATGTGAAGGGTGCGCAGCCAAGTGAGTAGATTTAGTTAAATCTCCTCTTGGTCCTTCCTCGTATCCCGGCGTAGCAGGGTAATTCGCTGACTTGCATCAGTTGGTGGGACGACATCCGAACGTTCCGGTTGTGGGCACTGGGATAGGGCCGTCTCGAGGATTATCCTAGTCTGATCGAGCGGATAAAACACCCCGTAGAGGGGGACCGTAGACGGTATATAAGAGGAGTGCACTGGGTATAGGAAGTTAACTAGTATTGAGACGTTAACTGAGACCAAGGTACCCCCATATCTCACAGAAAGTCCACTTCAAAGTGACTGAGTGAGATACGGTGGAACCAAGGACTCTAGGTTAACCCTGAAAGAGTTAACAAGTATTGAGTGTTAACCGAGACCAAGGTACCCCCATATCTCACAGAAAGTCCGCTTTAAAGTGGCCGAGTGAGATACGGTGGAACCAAGGACTCACGGTTAACCCTGAAATTTTGGTTGGGATATTTGTGTGACCGTCTCGAGGATTATCCTAGTCTGATCGAGCGGATAAAACACCCCGTAGAGGGGGACCGTAGACGGTATATAAGAGGAGTGCACTGTGTATAGGAAGTTAACTGGTATTGAGACGTTAACCGAGACCAAGGTACCTCCGTATCTCACTGAAAGTCCGCCTTAGACTGGTTGTTAAGAGAGGAAATCCTCCACGCGAGGTCAGGAATTGAAGTGACCAAGTGAGATACGGCGGAACCAAGGACTCGCGGTTAACCCTGAAAGAGTTAACAAGTATTGAATGTTAACCGAGACCAAGGTACCCCGTACCTCACAGAAAGTCCGCTTTAAAGTGGCCGAGTGAGATACGGCGGAACCAAGGACTCGCGGTTAACCCTGAAAGAGTTAAAAAGTATTGAGTGTTAACCGAGACCAAGGTACCCCGTACCTCACAGAAAGTCCGCTTTAAAGTGGCCGAGTGAGATACGGCGGAACCAAGGACTCACGGTTAACCCTGAACTATTGGTGTGTAATAGCATAAGTGTATATTGAATCGTCGGATTAAAAAGTATTGAGTGTTAACCGAGACCAAGGTACCTCCGTATCTCACAGAAAGTCCGCCTTAGACTGGTTGTTAAGAGAGGAAATCCTCCACGCGAAGGTCAGGAATTGAAGTGACCGAGTGAGATACGGCGGAACCAAGGACTCACGGTTAACCCTGAAATTTTGTGTGTGATAGTATAAGTTTAAAAATGGGTAATGGTATGGACACCAGTGGTCACCCAGACCGGCCATTACATCAGCTATGTTTCTTGCATCCAGAAATGGAGGAGACCTTTAGGCGTATGTCGGGAGGACTCATTCATAAACTGGGGAAGGATGAATGGCCTGAAGGGGGTTCCAATGATATGGGTGTGTTGTCAAGGGCTCAAAGTGTAATATGGAAAACGGATAGAAAAAATATATATAAAAAGGCCATTCAGTTGTGGGTCGATCATTGTAACAGAGAAAAGGCACGGTCTTTAACGGCCAGTTGGCAGAGTAATGCCTTGAAACTAGGAATACCCCTGACCGAAGGGGGTCAGGAGAAGTCAGCGACAGTACTAAAACAAGAATGCAGGCATGCAAAGGAAAGTAAGGATCGTCAGCAGAGAGAGAGACAAAATAAGGCCAAGGTAGATAAAGACTTACGTAAGTCGGTGGCTGGCATAGATTTGGGAGGTGACGACGAGGAGGAGGTAGAGGATTATCCTTGGGGAGTCCGTGGAGCACCCCCGTTGAACCAGCCTGCCCCCGTTGCCAGTCCTGTGTCCGCTCCTCCAAATCCCGCTACCCGATCCAAGATTAAAACTCACCCTTCACCGATACCAGTTTCCAAATCTCCCGTACCCTCGCCGAACCCCAGAAGACGGTCCCATTCAGGGGAGACCACCGGGAAGACAGTTGCCCCCAGTGCCCCCCCCGCAGGCCGACCCCCTCCGTACTCACCTGGTGCCCCGCAATCCACTGACTCCGTGGGAGGCAGAACTAAACTGAACCCCCGGAACAAACCCAAAAAGAATATGGCACAGCGGCGAACACAATCCCCCTCCAGCTCCACCTTTTCGACCTCCGACGATAATAACGAATGGGAGAGTGAAGGGGACACGGCATCTGAAGACAGAGACGAGAGAAGGGAGGAAGAGGCTAGAAGGGCTAGGAAGAAGAAGCACTCCCCACGCGCACGGCAAATGCCAATGAGAACAGTCCCGAATCCTGCAGCCGCCGGGGTGGCCGTTGTAGCAGGAGGGCCCCCTGCGACCATCCAGGTGTATGCTCCGTGGAAACCAAACGATATGTTGATAATCCTGAATGGGGCACCAGATAAAGTCAAGTGCCCAGGACGATTTGTGGAGTTCATCGGCAACATGCTGGACGCCTACCAAGCCGTCTCTTTAGATGCCTGGAGTCTGGTCAGACAATCCCTGAATCGAACGCAGTGGGGCAAGTTCCTCACCCAGCTGAGGCACAATGACCACGCTGCTATGGAAGCCGTGCACCCGGGAGTTGCCGGAGATGACCAGCGGAAAACCCTACTCCTGGCGGCTCTCGAAGCGACCCTGAGAAAACCTATTGACTTGCCCAAGGTACTGGATCAGAAACCCAAGCGAAATGAGGACCCCGAGGACTTTTTGGAAAGATTTAAGGATGTGTATGGCTCGCATGCTGGGGACCAGAACTTTAACACCGGTCAGCAATCTCCCCAGTTCTGTGCTACACTAATGCTCTGCTTGCCCGATGATGTCGGTACCAGCGTTAAGACAAATAATTTAAATTGGACCGGCATAACCACCCCTGATATGTGCCGCGCCGTATGTGCATTATGGAAGAGAGGAGAAGCTAGGGATCCACCAGCAAAGGTAAAGACGGAATATGTTATCACTCGAGAGCAGCCGCCAGAACACAAGGGACCTCCGCACGCAGACTCGAGGATACCAGAAGGAGCACCAGCCCTGCTTTCCGGTATGGATGGATAGCCAGCACAACACGTACCCTTTCCCTTGGGGACATCCGAACGGACCTAATGCCTCCCCGTACAGGCCACCATATGCACCCCGTGGAGGTAACAACCAGCGGCCATATGGAGGAATAGGATGGGGACCAAGAAAACCCTTGATTTGTTATGAATGTGGAGGCACCGGTCACATGCGCCGACAATGTCCAAGTGATAACCAGCAAGGAGGAAGACGAGGAAGTGGCCAGGGACAATACGGACAACCTGGACAGCAAGGTCAACAAGGACCCCGAGGAGGGGACCCAGGTCCAACTCCCTCCTTCCAAGGAATACACCAAAACCTCTTTGAAAATTGACCACCAAAGATGCTGTCGATATCCCCAACAAGGAGGAATGACAGTATCCCGGAGCCACACCTGAAGATGATAGTTAATAATGAATCACACTCCTTCCTTGTTGATACCGGAGCAACTGTTTCATCAGTGCAATGTTCCTTAGCCCTCCAGACTACTGGACAGCATGAAATGTTACAAGGCTTTGATGGAATCCCCCACCCTTATCGCCTAACTGTACCAGTGTCTGTCCAGTATGAAGGAATCCGCATTATGCACCAATTCGTGGTGACTAACAATTTGGACATTAATGTTTTGGGACGAGACCTACTTTGTCGACTACAGCTTCTGCTTGTATGTCAGCCGCATTCCATAGAGATTGAACACGCTCAACATCGACAGTGCTATCAGCATCGAACCCCCCAGTGGTGGAGCCTGGACTTGGAGGACCAAGAACACCATGTCACACTTGCCTATGATGCGAGTGGATCCAACTCGGAACTGGAGCAATTCTTTGGGCCCCATGAGGGCAGTCAGTGGACCATCACCGAGTTGGCTACCGTAACCGGTCGAGAAGGAGAAGCGTTGGCTGTGTCAATATCTATGTCCAACTGGAGGCAAAGTCCTGGCATCGCACCTCATCTTACGCTAAAAGTATACCTTCCATATACCGCCAAAGATCTCGGACCAATGGTTTTTCAGGCCTTGAAGGGATCAGATGAAAATATCCAAGGCCCCCAGCAAGTTACCTCCGATCTGTCCATTACCTATTCACCCACCCGACCTACTCAGGAGGGTACCTTGAGACACCATAAGGGCCGAGATATTGTGGAATTTACTGATCCGGAAGTATGGGCGAATGATCAGACTCAAGTAGGACTTACAAATGTTGAGCCAGTCCTGGTGCAGGTCAAGCCTGGTGCAGCCATGCCATCTATACGACAATATCCCTTGAAAGTCCAGGCCGTACCCTATATCGACAGGTTACTCAAAGGACTATTGGAGCAGGGTATTTTGATCACATGCCAGTCCTGCTGCAACACACCGATTCTCGCAGTCCCAAAACCAGGAAAGCCGAATCAGTATCGTCTAGTCCAGGACCTGCGGGCCATTAATGCCATAGTACAACCATTACATGCTCTTGTTCCTAACCCAGCACATATTCTTGCTACCATCCCGGCTAAAGCAACCGTCTTTGGATCGGTGGATCTCCAACATGCCTTTTTCTCGATTCCTTTACATCCAGACTGTCAGTACCTGTTCGCATTCACCTATAATGGACAACAGTATACATGGACCAGATTGCCACAGGGCTTTGTAAACTCACCGACCCTATTTTCTCGTTGTCTGCAACAGCAATTACAAAACCTGCAGTTACCTGAGGGGTCTGCATTGATCCAGTATGTCGATGACCTTTTAGTGGCCAGTGAAACGGAGGAGCAGAATAGGGAAGCTATAATTTTGTTGTTAAACTTTGTAAAGACATTGGGGTACGTTGTGTCCCCCTCCAAAGTAAATGTCGGTCAAAAGGAGGTGAAATTCCTCGGAGTCATAATCTCTGCAGATGGCCATCGGTTGGACGAGAGCCGCATAGACCCTATTTATAGAACAGCACCTCCCACGTCAGCCAGGGGAATGCGACAGTGGCTGGGAATGATCAACTACTGCCGGCAGTGGATTCCGAATGTGGCCCTGGACATAAAGCACCTGACCCCTTACACCAGCGAGGAAAGTACCTTTTGTGTTGTCAGGTGAAGCCTTGACAGCGTTCAATAATCTACGAGAGGCCCTGCAGAAGGCTCCTGCGCTGGGGCGACCCCTGTATGATAGACCTTTTCAGCTCTATTGTACCGTCCTGGGCGAATGTGCCACTGCGGTTTTGACCCAGCGGCATGGGGATAAGCACCGACCAGTGGCGTATTATTCATCCAAGTTAGACCCTGTGGCACTGGGGTATCCCCATTGTACACAGATTCTGACAGCAGTGTACAATAGTCTTCAGTCGGCCGCCAACCTCACTCTCCAGCAGGACATTACCGTATATTCCTCCCACTCTGTGACCGCCCTGCTGGGACAACTCCAGACCCAGCATTTGACCTCAGCCAGACAAAATAAATATGAGATCTACCTGTTGAATAATCCCAAGCTACAGTTCCGGCACTGCACTACTATCAACCCCGCTGCGTTTCTCTGTTCTCCTCCTGACCCCCTCGCTCCATGCGACCATAACTGCTTGGAGGCTATTCTCGCGGATACCAGTCCGCGCCCTGACCTTAGCGATTAACCTCTAGCCTCTCCAGATTTGATCCTTTATACCGATGGAAGTTCGTCCATCAACGAGCAGGGACGCCGTCTGTCAGGCTTTGCGGTAGTTAAGCAAGATGGAACCTTGCTGGATTGTGGCAGTTTTGACCCACCGTTTTCAGCTCAGCAGGCCGAGTTGTTTGCCCTCACCCGAGCCTGTGTCCTTGCAGAGGGGCACTCCGTCAATATTTACACCGACTCCCGATACGCATTTGGAGTCGTTCACGATTTCAGACAGTTATGGAAAAACAGGGGATTCCTCACCTCAACGGGCCATAAGATTGCCAATCAGATCCTGGTCTCTGACCTGTTGAATGCTATCCTCCTGCCCTCTGCGGTAGCCGTAATTAAATGTGCGGCTCACACGACAGGAGATTCCCCGGTCCAAATCGGTAACAGGTTGGCTGATGAAGCGGCTAAGTGTGCTTCACGCGATAGATTTAAAGTGGTGGGTAGTATGATGAGGCAGGTGAAAAGCCTTTATATGGGCTCGTCTGAATCTGAGAAACCTATGCGAACCATAAATGATGTATTGCTCTTACAGGGGGACGCCTCTGCTAATGTTATAATGGAATGGGAGCAGCTGGGCTGTCGGAAGGCTGACTCTGGACTGTGGCTCACGCCGGCCGGACAGACCTGTATGACAGACCAGTTAGCGACCTGGGTCATTGATTGCCTACATCTAGCCACTCACTGTGGGGCCACCCTGCTAGTAGACGCTCTCTTACAGGCATGGTGGCATCCTCGACTTAAGGTTTTGGCAGCACAAACTAGCGCACGGTGCCTCACCTGTGCGACACACAACCCAGGTAAAGGAGTTGTCTGCCAGACAGGTCGTACTCCATTACCTACTGCTCCGTTTGAAACCTTACAGATGGATTTTATTGATTTGCCTAAGTGTCAGTGTTATAAACATGTACTTGTTATTGTTGATGTGTTTTCTAGGTGGATTGAAGCCTTTCCCACCACTGATTGTACTGCTTCTACGGTGGTGTCTATTTTATTACGGCAGTTTGTTCCTCGATTTGGGGTTCCAAATACCATCAGTTCAGATAACGGCCCTCACTTTATTGCCACTATCAATAAAGAATTGTGCCGACAGCTGGGAGTAACTCAGCGGCTGCATTGTGCTTATCGCCCACAGGCTGCAGGAATGGTGGAACGCTTGAACCAGACCCTGAAGACCAAGCTTGCCAAGCTGGTGGACCAATCAGGCTCCACATGGGTTAAAATGTTGCCTGTTGCTTTGTTCCAGATCAGAGTCCTTCCAGCAGGGAAGACAAGGTTGTCTCCTGCAGAGATCATCTATGGCCGACCTCTGCGCACCCCCTGGACAGACATTATCCCGGCCACAATGACATTGCATCACATGACGGAGGAGATGGTCTCTTACGTCCTTGCCCTTACAAGGGCCCTGCGTGAGATTCATGGGGAGGTCAAGGCCGCTTATGTGGGCGACATAGATTTTCCCGTTAATGGACGGATCACCCCGGGCTCTTATGTGTTGATTAAGAATTGGGTTCGTAAGGACACCCTTTCTCCTCGATGGTTGGGCCCCTTCCAGGTTCTCCTCACCACCCCCACCGCAGTAAAGGTAGAAGGACGATCGGCATGGGTGCATTTGCACCATTGCAAAGTGGTTGGTGACACCAAGCAAAGGGGGGAGGTCAAGGTCAGGGAGGGGGATCCAGTCCACGGGAAGCAGGGCTTTGGGTTTGTTCCTGGGCCATGAAATTGCACGTTCTTTTCTTTTTCCCTCCCTTGTCTTCACAGATACGAAATAAATCGCTGAGATGAGGGTCTTTGTGGCATTAATATGTGTGGTGACCACTGCAGGGTTAATCGGTTTTGGCTGGAAATGGACAAAGCCTGAACATGGACGGAACGAATGAGGAAAGAGAGGGGAACGAGAAGACTCCAATTTTTTCATCCAGGCACACAACGAGCTATTCGGGAAGGGGCAGGTGGTTTGTTATCCACAAATGACATCAGTTACCTCCCTGTTTACCCCATCCCCTGCATGGGGCAGAACCGAACGATTGGTGAAGTGCCAGGGAAAAGATATGGTCCCTGTCAAGCCCGTCAGCATCGACAATGATATGCTTCTTGCTCCACCGGCCAACTGCTTACCGCTACCTAAGAACAATAACCACTCCTACGACAATTGCTATAATGGATCTAGGATGGCGTCAAGAGCACCAGCTAGGCCATAGTGAGCAGGAGAAACTGTTACCATTCCCCAACGACAGCGACAACGATGAAGTGAGTGAGGAAGGAGAATTGGGGGACAAGGGTCGGACGGTCCAAGAAGCCTTGGCCAGGGAACTAGAAGGTTACGAGATTCGGCGAATGGGACTTTTAAATGGACTGTGAGTGTTGCCATAAAAATGGCAAAAGGGGGGAATGTGAATGTAAATCTTGAATCAGCACTGTAAAATGGTTATGTGAAGGGAAAATGGAGGTCAGGTGAACTGGGTTGAAACTTAAAATGTCTGCTCACCAAAGTTGCTGACTATGTGGCTGCAGGCCTCAGGAAGTTGTGATCCTGAGAAATACACATTATCCTGCTGATGCTGCATATTCGCAACTTTGATATTCCCCGCACTCGTCTGATTGAGGTGGCTGAGTTTCAGAAGGCTGAAGAATATGCAAACCACTGGCTCCCGAATGTCTGAGAAATGTCCCTGTCTTAGCTCTAGTATTGTTCCACTAATTAACATCTCCCATTGTGTACTCCCTGTCTTAGCTCTAGTATTGTTCCACTAATTAACATCTCCCATTGTGTACGTGCCTGTTATCTTGACCATTGTGTACAGGTCTGTCGATTGTTTGGGTAATGTGGGAGGGGGCTAAACGGTGGCATTAATGTATATAAAGCATTGCAATTAAGGGCAGTCAGCTGGACTCTTTGCTAGGTTGTTAAACCTGTGTGGAGACTACCAAGCTCAATAAACGTACGTTTAAAGCAACCCTGGTGCCTGGTCGATTATTGTCGAAACAACCGATGTGAGAGAAAAACGTGAATCAACACTGCTGTCAGCAGTTTCATGTTTCAGTTTCGATTTCCCCCTGTCATTCCTACAGATGACATACATCCTTCTGAACATATCCTATCCATGTTAAAAAAATTGTTTTTAAACGATGTGATAGTACCCGACTCAACTACCTCCTCTGGCAGATTGTTCCAAACACATAGCACCCTTTGTATAAAAAAGTTGCCCTTTAAGTTTCTATTAAATCTTTCCCTCCTCACCCAAAACCTATGTCCTCTGGTCCTTGATTTCTCCACTTTGGGTAAACGACTTTGTGCGTTTACACTATCTGTTCCTCTTACGATGTTTGTACACCTCTATAAGATAAGCCCTCATCCTCCTGCGATCCAAGGATTAAAGTCCCAGCCTGCTCAACCTCTCAGGCCCTCAAGTCCTGACAACATCCTCATAAATCTTCCCTACACCCTTCCAGCTTAACAACATCTTTCCTATAACAATGTGACTAAAACTTAACACAATACTCCAAATGTAGCCTCATCAATGTCGTGCACAACTGTAGCATAACCTCCCAACTTCTATACTCAATACTCTGACTAACGAAGTCCAATGTACCAAAAGCCTATTGGCCACCCTATCTACTTGTGATGCCTCTTGCAAGGAACTATGTACCTCCATTATCCTCTCATCCCTCTCCTCTACGACACTCCCCAGCGCCCTGCCATTCACTGTGTAGATCCTACCCTGGTTTGACTTCCAAAAATGCACCACCTCACACTATTCAGTCCACCTGCCCAACCAAGCAAAATCCTGCTGCAATTTTTGACAACTATCTTTGCTATTTATAATACCACCCACTTTAGCATCAATTGCAAACTTATAAATTAAGCCTTATACATTTTCATCCAAATGATTGATATAGATGACGAACAGCAATGGCCATGTACCGAATCTTGAGGCACAACATTAGTCATATGCCTTGCTGAAATCCATATATACAACATCTACAACTCTGCCTTTATCAATCTTTTTGGTTACATATTTGTGAGACATGATCTCCCATGTGAAGACCATCCTAAAACCGTGACTATCGCTACTTAGTCCTCGAGTATCTAAATGCACGTATATCTTAACCCTCAGAATGCCCTTTAGTTATCCCCAAACGATTCGACCATGTCTGCCGATATGGGGTTAAAATTCATGGCAACGTTCCAATCGATCGCATTCCAGAAACACCCACTCGCAAGATGATTTAAATTCCCTTTTTTTTGGACAATCATGTCATAAATCGTCTATATTTTGTGTAATTGTCCATCCATAATCAATATTTTTATACTAAATATCCACAACAGTTTTAGTCACATGTATTGTGCAAAAAATAAGAATTTTGATTATATTAAGAGTGGATGTTTCTAGATTAATTTATGGGAATTAAACATTAAATTCCTTCCATTTGGCATATAAGTTCATGACAGTGAGATTTAAAAATCACGTTATATTGTGAATTCTTGTGTGAATGGAATCAGTTTGTTATTTGGATACTTAGGCTATTTAAAAATGTTAGCCTTTTCTTATGAAATGGATAGATGTTTAGATCTAGTAATTGAATTTAGATGAATTTAATTGATTTGATGAAACTGATGAATATTAATTTTTTGTTGGGTATTTACTATTTGTTTTAGCGTTTAACTTTATCATTTCCACCTTTTTTCGAAAACTGCAAATAACTTGTTTCTGTTAATGTTGTTCAGTGTTTTTTTTCCTTTATATTTTAAACAATGTCTCCGAAGAAGAAATGCAAAATTGTCAATTCAGCTAAAGAGACTCATTTAGACAGCATTCGCAGTGATTATCCGAATTTGGATTACTCCAAATGTGATGATTTACAGGACATTCTTAATGGGAAAGTAGTGGGCAGAAAGGCATGTCATGCGTGGTTTGAAGAGCAAAAACTTGTTTACAATGACAAAATTGAAAAGTTGAGGAAAAACATGGTGTACAGAGTTGCTTATTGGTTAAATCTGGGGAGTATGATGATGCTACTGATTATGATATGCCAATGTACCAGCTAGCAACTGATCTTCTCCATAAAGACTTAGTCTATTGCTAGAAATCAGGGCCGGATTTACGTATAAGCTAGACAAGCTTAAGCTTAGGGCCTCGAGATCTAGGGGGGCCTACTCACCTCGCTGCCTCGCCGACCATCCGCCCATCGGGACCTCCTACTCTTTGCCCGCTGACCCTGGCCACTCCACCGCCCTCCAGCAGCCCGCAGCCATCGCCTTACCTGCAGCCTGGACTCAGCACCGGGCCTGAAGTTTGAACGCTGCAGTTTCCCACTCTCCTGGGTTTAACTGCGCTGGGTCCTAGTGCTAGGCCCCATAACCCTGGTAACCTCAGTGGTTGTTCCACTGGGTCTTCTCCATCCCCCTCAAACCATGTGACCCCAGCTCTTCCCCACCCACACTACAGTCCTCATACCCCCCTCCCCCCTGACCAAGCACCACCCCTCCACCAGACATCGCCTCGGCCTCAGTTCACTCACCTGCCTTCCTCCGGCCCCAAACCCCATCACTGCCACAGGCCCAACACTCCAGAGCTTCAAACGGCGATCCAGGTAAGGTATCGCCCGCTCCGCGGTGAATCCAATATGTATTTTAAAACCAACTGTTTAATTACAACATACAGTAGAATCTGTACACTGTCACTGTCGGGTAGTCATGGTCTTCTAGTCATGGGGGTGGGGGATTGGGAGGGGGGGGCCTCACAAGTGAAATAGCTTAGGGCCTCTCTTCATCTTAATCCGGCCCTGCTAGAAATTGTTATTTATTTACCTATCTGTTACGGACTTACAGCACATAATACAATAATATTAAAGTTCTGATCTTGAGAATATCACATTTTTGAATTTTCAAAGCAATCTGGGTGTTTATTACTATTTCCGTCACAACGGTCAATTTTGTAATTAGCTACAATTAGGTAACTAACTAATGATATGCTTTAAATTCAGGTCATCCAAGAAAGATGTTTCATATTTGTTTCAGAATGCTTCAATCTATAATAACTGAAATTTTCATTCAGTTCTCTTAATTTTTAAGAAAGTTATGGGCTTTTGACTGTCCTCGATCACAGCATTTGTGTTAAGTCAATGGAAAAGCAATAGGGAACAAGATGCTAATTACGAGTATGAAAATTGCCATACCTTTTTTAATACTGAAGATATGAAAGTGAATTAGGTCTCAAATTAAACTTCTTTTGATGCTTTATCTGATGGGATGAATTGCAGACTTGCTTTTTTAAATCTCAAAAATTTGTAACATTGCTATGTATTGGCCTACAGTTCCAAGACTTTTCGTTGCAGCCCTTCTTATATTGAGGCACAAGATTTGCAACCCTCCAGTCTTCTGGCACCTTATCCGTATTTAACGATGACTATGAACCTCATCCAGGGCACCTGCAATTTCTTCTCTAGCTTCCCACATTGTCCTCAGATATAACTGGTCAGGCCCGGGAGATTTATCTATCTTCATATGCGTTAGGACGTCAGCACCTCCTCGACTGCCCTTACAAACTTCCATTAATTGCCCTGTTCCCTGGTCCTCATGTCTTTCTCCATGGTAAAAACAGAGAATAAATACTCATTGACCATACCTTCCCCATCTCCTGTGGCTCCACACACAGTTTACCACTGTGAGTTAAGGGATCAGTGAGTTAAGGGATCAGTGAGTTAAGGGTTTTGTGAGTTAAGGGTTCTGTGAGATAAGGGTTCTGTGAGTTAAGGGTACAGTATTTATTAGTAAAGGTACAGTTTAAAGGATAAAGATTTTTATAGTGTGAGGGAGTTGAGTTAATTTGGGAGTAAGCTATGTCAGTGGAGATTGGCCCCGTGGTTTGCTCAGCCTGCAACATGTGGGAGATCAGGGATATGGTCGGTGTCCCTGGTGACTACGTTTGCAGGAAGTGTGTCCAGCTGCAGCTCCTGGCAGACCGCATTGAACGGTTGGAGCTGCGGTTGGATTCATACTGGAGCATCCACGATGATGAGAAAGTCATGAATAGCACGTACAGCGAGTTGGTCACACCGCAGGAAAAAAGAAAGGGGACAGAAAGGGAACGGGTGGCCAATAGCCAGTAAAGCAGTAGGCAGGTAGTGCAGGAGTCCCCTGCGGTCATCTCCCTCCTAAACAGGTATACCATTTTGGGTACTGTTGGGGGAGATGGCTCATCAGGGGAAGGCAGCAGCAGCCAAGTTCATGGCACCATGGGTGGCTCTGCGGCACAGGAGGAGAGAAAAAAGAGTGGAAGGGCAATAGTAATAGGGGATTCAATTGTAAGGGGAATAGATAGGCGTTTCTGCGGCCGCAAACTAGACTCCAGGATGGTATGTTGCCTCCCTGGTGCAATGGTCAGGGATGTCACTGAACGGCTGCAGAACATTCTGGAGGGGGAGGGTGAACAGCCAGTTGTCGTGGTGCATATTGGCACCAACGATATAGGTAAAAAAAAGGGATGAGGTCCTACAAAGTGAATTTGGGGAGCTAGGAGATAAACTTAAAAGTAGGACCTCAAAGGTAATAATCTCTGGATTACTACCAGTGCCACAGGCTAGTCAGAGTAGAAATAGGAGGATATTGCAGATGAATACGTGGCTTGAAAAATGTTGCAAGGGGGAGGGATTCAAATTTTTAGGGCATTGGAACCAGCTCTGGGGGAGATGGGACCAGTACAAACAGGACGGTCTGCACCTGGGCTGGAATGGAATCAATGTCCTTGGGGGAGTGTTTGCTAGTGCTGTCGGGGAGGATTTAAACTAATGTGGCAGGGGGATGGGTGCAACAAGTGAAATAGCTTAGGGCCTCTCTTCAGAGAGGCAGAGGGGTGTAAAATGAGGGTAGAAGCAATAGGTAGCAAGGTGAAAAGTAAAAGTGGCAGGCAGACAAATCTAGGGCAAAAATCAAACAGAGCCACTTTTCAACATAATTGTATAAGGGGTAAGAGTGTTGTAAAGACAAGCCTGAAGGCTTTGTATCTTAATGCAAGGAGCATTCGTAATAAGGTGGATGAGTTGAATGTGCAGATAGTTATTAATGAATATGATATAGTTGGGATCACGGAGACATGGCTCCAGGGTGACCAAGGCTGGGAGCTGAACATCCAGGGATATTCAATATTCAGGAGGGATAGACAGAAAGGAAAAGGAGGCGGGGTAGCGTTGCTGGTTAGAGAGGAGATAAACGCAATAGAAAGGAAGGACATTAGCTTGGAGGATGTGGAATCGATATGGGTAGAGCTGCGAAACACTAAGGGGCAGAAAACGCTAGTGGGAGTGGTGTACCGGCCACCTAACAGTAGTAGTGGAGTTGGGGATGGCATCAAACAGGAAATTAGAAACGCGTGCAACAAAGGTAAAACAATTATAATGGGTTACTTCAATCTACATATTGATTGGGTGAATCAAATTGGCAGAGGTGCTGAGGAAGAGGATTTCTTGGAATGTATGCGGGATAGTTTTCTAAACCAACATGTAGAAGAACCAACGAGAGAGCAGGCTATTCTAGACTGGGTATTGAGTAATGAGGAAGGGTTAGTAGAGTGACCATAATATGGTTGAGTTCTTCATTAGGATGGAGAGTGACATTGTTAATTCAGAAACAAGGGTCCTGAACTTAAAGAAAGGTGACTTTGAGGATATGAGACGTGAATTGGCCAAGATAGACTGGCAAATGATTCTTAAAGGGTTGACGGTGGATATGCAATGGAAGGCATTTAAAAACTACATGGATGAACTACAACAAGTGTTCATCCCAGTTTGACAAAAGAATAAATCAGGGAAGGTAGTGCATCCGTGGATAACAAGGGAAATCAGGGATAGTATCAAAACAAAAGATGACGCGTACAAATTAGCCAGAACAAGCAGCCTGCCAGAGGACTGGGAGAAATTCAGGATCCAGCAGAGGAGGACAAAAGGCTTAATTAGGAAAGGGAAAATAGATTATGAAAGAAAACTGGCAGGGAACATAAAAACTGACTGCAAAAGTTTTTATAGATATGTGAAGAGGAAAAGATTAGTTAAAACAAAGGTAGGTCCCTTGCAGTCAGAAACAGGCGAATTGATCATGGGGAACAAGGACATGGCAGACCAATTGAATAACTACTTTGGTTCTGTCTTCACTAAGGAAGACATAAACAATCTGCTGGAAATAGCAAGGGACCGGGGGTTAAATGAGATGGAGGAACTGAGTGAAATCCAGGTTAGACGGGAAGTGGTGTTAGGTAAATTGAATGGATTAAAGGCCGATAAATCCCCAGGGCCAGATAAGTTGCATCCCAGAGTACTTAAGGAAGTAGCCGCAGAAATAGTGGATGCATTAGTGATAATTTTTCAAAACTCTTTAGATTCTGGAGTAGTTCCTGAGGACTGGAGGGTAGCTAATGTAACCCTACTTTTTAAAAAGGGAGGGAGAGAGAAAACGGGGAATTACAGACCAGTTAGTCTAACATCGGTGGTGGGGAAAATTCTGGAGTCAGTTATTAAAGATGGGATAGGAGCACATTTGGAAAGTGGTGAATTCATTGGACAAAGTCAGCATGGATTTATGAAAGGTAAATCATGTCTGACGAATCTTATAGAATTTTTCGAGGATGTAACTAGTAGAGTGGATAAGGGATAAGTGGATAAGTGGATCTGGACTTTCAGAAGGCTTTCGACAAGGTCCCACATAAGAGATTAGTATACAAACTTAAAGCACATGGTATTGGGGGTTCAGTATTGATGTGGATAGAGAACTGGCTGGCAGAAAGGAATCAAAGAGTGGGAGTAAACGGGTCCTTTTCAGAATGGCAGGTAGTGACTAGTGGGGTACAGCAAGGCTCAGTGCTGAGACCCCAGCTATTTACAATATATATTAATGATCTGGATGAGGGAATTGAATGCAACATCTCCAAGTTTGCGGATGACACGAAGCTGGGGGGCAGTGTTAGCTGTGAGGAGGATGCTAGGAGGCTGCAAGGTGGCTTGGATAGGTTGGGTGAGTGGGCAAATGCATGGCAGATGCAGTATAATGTGGATAAATGTGAGGTTATCCACTTTGGTGGCAAAAACAGGAAAGTAGACTATTATCTGAATGGTGACCGATTAGGAAAAGGGGAGATGCAACGAGACATGGGTGTCATGGTACACCAGTCATTGAAAGTAGGAATGCAGGTGCAGCAGGCAGTGAAGAAAGCAAATGGTATGTTGGCATTCATAGCAAAAGGATTTGAGTATAAGAGCAGAGGTTCTACTGCAGTTGTACAGGGTCTTGGTGAGACCACACCTGGAGTATTGCGTACAGTTTTGGTCCCCTAATCTGAAGAAATACATTCTTGCCATAGAGGGAGTACAGAGAAGGTTCACCAGACTGATTCCTGGGATGGCAGGACTTTCATATGAAGAAAGACTGGATAGACTTGGCTTGTACACGCTGGAATTCAGAAGATTGAGGGGGGATCTTATAGAAACTTACAAAATTCTTAAGGGGTTGGACAGGCTATATGCAGGAAGATTATTCCCGATGTTGGGGAAGTCCAGAACTAGGGGTCACAGTTTAAGGATAAGAGGGAAGTCTTTTAGGACCGAGATGAGAAAATCATTTTTTACAGAGAGTGGTGAATCTGTGGAATTCTCTGCCACAGAAGGTAGTTGAGGCCAGTTCATTGGCTATATTTAAGAGGGAGTTAGATGTGGTCCTTGTGGCTAAAGGGATCAGGGGGTATGGAGAGATGGGATACTGAGTTGGATGATCAGCCATGATCATATCGAATGGCGGTGCAGGCTCGAAGGGCCGAATGGCCTGCTCCTGCACCTATTTTCTATGTGTCTATGATTCCTGAGGGCCTCTATTCTCTCTCGAGTTACCCTATTTCCCTTAATGTACCGTCTCCGCAATGAAGACGCACCTGGTATGATGCACTGGTTTTAAGCAGAATGTGTTTGGGCAGTCTCAATATGGTTCTAAATAGACACAAACCACTGACAATCACAATGAATAAAAAAAATAAAAACATTGCTGTGGAAAATGGTATTGCTGCAAAATGAGTTCCAGTTTAAATTTGAGGCAGAACGTCGAGGGAACTGTACTCTGCAGCCCTCTGTATCATTAATGATCTCGGGATGTTTGTTACTGGACGACTTCAGCAGCAACTTCTTAAGTGCAAGCCACATGTATTCATTCAGCGGACAAGCCGCGACATTCTGTTTGTCACAAACTCAAAATTCTGGAATTTTCTACCAGACATGAAAGCTATCTTCACACGGGTATTAGTAATGAAATAATAATCTTCACAAGCAACCAGTGACATTCAATTAATGCAGCCCTGCCAGGCACTCACTCGCTCGATTAAAATAGTTGAAAAATACATGAATTAATTGAAGAATACTGTTTACATTCTTCTGACTTGTTTAATAGCATTCCAACTGATAGAGGCATTCATGTTATCTTATTCGTGTTATCTTCTTAACATGACCAATCTGCAAAATTTAAACAGAATCTGTGGCATTTCGTTTCCCTGACAAAAAAATAGCTGCGCCACACGCGTAATCGTGATCATAAATATTTACTGAAATAATCTGGAAAAAAAGTTTGTTGGAATTGAAGTCACATAATTTGTCTGAGGTTGTTGCAAAACATCATGTAATTTGTAACACCACGTGCTTCTGAAAGAAACTGCAGCAACCCCACCCCAGAGTGGGGAGTGTGGAGCAAAGATCATAGATCTTTGGTGTGGAATGTGGAAGACACACGCCCAGGATGAACTACCCTGCCCCTGCGGACAACCCCAAAATAACCAGCATCGTCCCCGCACCGTTTATTTACCTGCTTAGCAGCCGCTGCGCCCCGGCCTTTGGCCGCTGGTTTTGTTTTGGGCTTTGCTGCAAACATGGTGGTACATCCAACAGGCGGCAAGTTCGCCGCCAGACGCCTCAGAAACTTGTACACGGGCTGTCAAGGTATCTTAGAATTAAGATCACTCCCTGACGCGAGCCCTGTGAGTGAGTGGATCAGTCGGAGGGGAAACACGAGCGCCCGGGGCGCCACCTTCGCCCAACCGTCGCCTTAACGCAGTCGCACAGCGAGCGCCTTTGCTCCTTTCCGGTCCGCTGATACTACCGCGTAAGGACCGGCCACTCGGCCCCGGCTAGTCCTCCTGGCCTCAAGCCAAGGCAAATAAAATAAAAGCAATGTGCAGGAAGGAACTGCAGACGCAAAAATGCTGGAGTAACTCAGCGGGACAGGCAGCATCCCTGGAAACGTCGTTGATTTCCATTGATGAAGTACACTTGCACCTTTTACAATGTCTCTTTTTAATGTCACAAAACGTCCCAGACACGGATGGTTATGAAATATAGACATTTTCTCTGCAAACAAGTGCACTTGTCAGTTTCTCACAGGGTGTTTTCGCAAACAGCAATGAGCGTTGTAAAATTAGCTAAGAAGAGTCATTTATAGTTTTAGATTAACCTTCGTTTCTTTTTCGGAAAGTAGTACCTATGTATTATTTCAGAAAACCAAAGCGAACGGGGAAAGGACTCGAGGGCAAAGTTGAACGCAAATAACATTAAGAATGATCAAAGCCACATTTTGCCAGTCTGGAAACCTAGTTTTTATTTCTATTATTTATCCTCTAAAAGGAAAAAAATAGTAAAACATAATTCAGTGGGAGCAATGCCAAAAACTAAGAAAACAAAATATATTTTCTCAGATAAATATTTTAATATTAAAAAAAATGCAGTTTGAAGGTACATTAAAGATTTGAGCATTACATACGTAGAAAATAGATGCAGGATTAGGCTATTTGGCCCTTCGAACCAGTACTGCCATTCAATGTGATCATGGCTGATCATCCACAATCAGTACCCCTTTCCTGCCTTCTCCCCATATCCCTTGATAATGCTAGCCCGAAGAGCTCTATCTAACTCTTTTGAATGTATCCAGTGAATGGCAGTGAATCGGCCTCCACTACCTTCTGAGGCAGAGAATTCCAAAAATTCACAACTCGCTGGGTGAAAAGGTTTTTCCTCATCTCAGTTCTAAATGGCCTACCCCTTATTCTTAAACTGTGGCCCCTGGTTCTGGACTCCAACATCGGGAACATGTTTCCTGCATCTAGCATGTCCAATCCCTTAATAATATTATGTTTCTATAAGATATCCTCTCATTCTTCTAAATTCCAGTGAATACAAGCCCAGTCGTTCCATTCTTTCATCATATAACAGCCCCGCCATCCCGGGAATTAACTTCGTGAACCTACGCTGCACTCCCTCAATAAAAAGAATGTCCTTCCTCAAATTAGGAGACTAAAACTGCACACAATACTCCAGGTGTGGTCTCACCACGGCCCTGTACAACTGCAGAAGGACCTCTTTGCTCCTATACTCAAATCCTCTCATTCTTCATCAGTCTGAAGAAGGGTTTCGGCCCGAAACGTCGCCTATTTCCTTCGCTCCATAGATGCTGCTGCACCCGCTGAGTTTCTCCAGCATTTTTGTGTACCCTCTCATTATGAAGGCTTTCTTCACTGCTAGCTGTACCTGCATGCTTACTTTCAGTGACTGATGTACAAGGACACTCAGGTCTCATTGCACTTCCCCTTTTCCTAATCTGACACCATTCAGATAATAATCTGCCTTCTTTTTCTTACCAACAAAGTGGATAACCTCACATTTATCCATATTATACTGCATCTGCGCACTCACCCAGCCTATACACGTCACCCTGCATCCTCATTGTATCCTATTCACAATTCACACTGCCACCCAGCTTTGTGTCATCTGCAAATTTGCCAATTTTACTTTTAATTCCTTCATCCAAATCATTAATATATATTGTAAATAGCTGCAGTCCCAGCACCGAGCCTTGTGGCACCCCACTAGTCACTACCTACCATTCTGAAAAGGACCAGTTAATTCCTACTCTTTGTTTCCTGTCTGCCAACCAATTTTCTATCCATGTCAAAACCCTACCCCAATACCATGTGCTCTAATTTTGCCCACTATTCTCCTGTGTAGGCCCTCATCAAAGGCTTTCTGAAAGTCCAGATACACTACATCCACTGGCTCTCCCTTATCTATTTTACTTGTTAGAGTGGCTTGCAAAAGTATTCATACCCCTTGGACCTTTCCACATTTTGTCACGTTACAACCACAAACGTAAATGTATTTTATTGGGATTTTATGTGGTAGACCAACACAAAGTGGTGCATAATTGTGAAGTGGAAGGAAAATGATACATGGTTTTCAAATTTTTTTACAAATAAAAAACTGAAAAGTGTGGCGTGGAAAAGTATGAGTCAATACTTTGTAGAACCACCTTTCGCTGCAATTACAGCTGCAAGTCTTTTGGGGTATGTCTCTACCAGCTTTGCACATCTAGAGACTGAAATTTCTGCCCATTCTTCTTTGCAAAATAGCTCAAACTCAGTCAGATTGGATGGAGAGCGTCTGTGAACAGCAATTTTCAAGTCTTGCCAGAGATTCTCAATTGGATTTAGGTCTGGACTTTGACTGGGCCATTCTAACACATGAATATGCTTTGATCTAAACCATTCCATTGTAGCTCTGGCTGTATGTTTAGGGTCGTTGTCCTGCTGGAAGGTGAACCTCCGCCCCAGTCTCAAGTCTTTTGCAGACTCTAACAGGTTTTCTTCCAAGATTGCCCTGTATTTGGCTCCATCCATCTTCCCATCAACTCTGACCAGCTTCCCTGTCCCTGCTGAAGAAATGCATCCCCACAGCATGATGCTGCCACCACCATGTTTCACAGTGGGGATGGTGTGTTCAGGGTGATGTGCAGTGTTAGTTTTCCGCCACACATAGCGTTTTGCATTTAGGCCAAAAACTTCAATTTTGGTCTCATCTGACCAGAGCACCTTCCTCCACATGTTTGCTGTGTCCCCCACATGGCTTGTGGCAAACTGCAAACGGGACTTCTTATGGCTTTTTTTTTAACAATGGCTTTCTTCTTGCCACTCTTCCGTAAAGGCCCGATTTGTGGAGTGCACGAATAATAGTTGTCCTGTAGACAGATTCTCCCACCTGAGCTGTGGATCTCTGCAGCTCCTCCAGAGTCACCATGGGCTTCTTGGCTGCTTCTCTGATCAATGCTCTCCTTGCCCGGCCTGTCAGTTTAGGTGGACGGCCATGTCTTGGTAGGTTTGCAGTTGTGTCATACTCTTTCCATTTTCGGATGATGGATTGAACAGTGCTCCGTGAGATGTTCAAAGCTTGGGATATTTTTTTGTAACCTAACCCTGCTTTAAACTTCTCCACAACTTTATCCCTGACCTGTCTGGTGTGTTCCTTGGGCTTCATGATGCTGTTTGTTCACTAATGTTCTCTAACAAACCTCTGAGGCCTTCACAGAACAGCTGTATTTATACTGAGATTAGATTACACACAAGTGGACTCTATTTACTAATTAGGTGACTTCTGAAGGCAATTTGTTGCACTGGATTTTATTTAGGGGTATCAGAGTAAAGGGGGCTGAATACTTTAGCACGCCACACTTTTCAGTTTTTCATTTGTAAAAAAATTTGAAAACCACGTATCATTTTCCTTCCACTTCACAATTATGCGCCACTTTGTGTTGGTCTATCACATAAAATCCCAATAAAATACATTTACGTTTGTGGTTGTAACGTGACAAAATGTGGAAAAGTTCAAGGGGTATGAATACTTTTGCAAGCCACTGTACATCCTCAAAAATGTCCACAAGATTAATCAAGCAAGATTTCCGCTTCGTAAATCCATGCTGACTTGGACCGATCCTCAGGGCCAGCCTTAAGCCTGGGGTGGTGGGCAACACACGCTATCCCCTCAGCAGCGACCCCAGTAGGTGAAATTCCTCACCAACAACCCAGCCCCGCGGTTAAATCTCAATAGGGAGGTTGCACGCAGTCAAGGTCACGTCCCGTGACCCATACTGTTGCCACGCAACGCAAACTGGAGTACACGCGATGAACTGCAGGTAAGCAGTTGCTATGGCTGCCAGCACAGTGGGCCTTTCTTCTGGCCCAGCATCCGGACTGGTTGCACATTCGCGGACCCCGGGCCGTCTATCCCCCGTGGCTGGTGGTGGAGGTGGTTGGGGGGGGAAGAGGTTGGGGAGGGGGGGGGAGGTCAGGGAGGGGAGCCGGGGGAGGGAGAAAGAGGTCGGGGTGTCTGTGCAGCGTGGTCAGTGACTCTGGGTGGGTGGAGGGAGCAGACCATCCCCAACTCTGCTGCAGCTGACATTGACCGGAGCCGCGGCCCTGCTCCACCCGGCCCCGTGTGTGGGCGCTGCCGACCCACAGCCAGTGACAGTACGGCCCACAGGGGGAGACGGGGCAGAGGAATCTCTCCAATACATACAGAATTAAGTAAGATTTAAACCTGTGTTTCTGTAACTTCTCCCCTTTATTTCCAGAATCTGGAGTACAAGATAAAGAATTATTTTCCATTTTGTTTTGGGATAATAATAATCTACATGTGATCTCCAAGTCCTCCATATCTCTCATGATATCTACAACTCAAAGTTCTTTGTTCCATACGGACCAAAGTAGATAACATCATTGTAGAAACAGGAAACTGCAGCTACTGGTTTACCAAGGAAGGACACAAAATGCTGGAGTGACTCAGCGGGTCAGGCAGCATCCCTGGAAAACATGGATAGGTGACATTTTAGGTTGGAACTCTTCTTCAGGGTTCCATGTTCTCCAGGGATGCTGCCTGACCCGCTGAGTCACTCCAACACTTTGTCTTTTCTTGATAACTCAATTATTGTTTACTCCAAACTCCACTTGTCTTATTTTTATTAATTTGCATATTCTAATTGAAAACTTGGCTGCGGTTGATTATGTGTTGGATGAAAGGTAATGTGGAAATGGGGAGCAAGTAACAGACATCTTGTACACAAAATAAATGTGTTAGCTAGGGATTGAAACTCATTCACTAACTGTTGGCACTGCCCTGGTTATTTGGACTATTCAGTGGTGTTCCCTTAGGTGACTGGCAGTCTTCCATTCATGTTGTCTGCAACTTGTATAATTGCCAGTTACACAAATATGCCATTGACTGAGGTTTGATGCTGACAAAAGATAGCAGCTTACGTTCAAGTTATTTTTTTTAAACAAAAAGTAGATTGTGTTGATTGTCTTGTTTCCCACAGGGAATTTTCTGTTAGGCATTTTAAAAGATTTTCACATTAAGTTATTATTTGTTGGCTTTGGACAGCACAATTGATAAAAACCCTCCCTGCTTCTAGAACCACTCACTAACTTGCAAGCCTGTTTATGGGCACGATTGCCATCATCCAGGTAAGATTAAACTACTAAACTTTACAGTCAACAAATGAACTCCAAAGGCAATAATGTGGTAGAGGAATATTGAAAGAAAATGTTCATTTTTATTAATTACTCACTCTTGGCATAGCCAAAATAAAATTTAAATAACCAAATCAGACCGTGCTGTTTTCACACTGCATTAGCAACTAGCTCAGGACAAGCCACATGTCTGTTTGGTTAAAGAATAGGGTACATTGTGGGAAGTAAATATAGTGAAACAAAATGTATTCTTATCTGAAAGAAAATTTTTAATATTTGCAGCCTTATACTTAATGAATAATTACAATAAGCAAATTTGAAGTTTATTTATTATAGTAAACATCTTAAAATAAATTAGCTAAAACAGTTTCCGAAAACCTAAATTTGTTAAAATGTTGATATTGGTTAAGAATTATTATTAAAATAGCAACATACATTTCATCACACTGAATATTTACATTATAATTAGTCCTCTTTTAAAGCATACATTACATCATCCTGGCTAACATTCAATCGAACTCGCAAATGAAGATCATTTTTACTAGACTCAACTAGTAGGAGTCGACAAGCCCCAAGTCTTGTACAAACCAACATAGTTTCAGAGATTGTTGGAGGCTGCAGTCCTTCTAACCTACATAGTCCAATATGCTGTTGGTAGATCTGCAAGAAATGGTAAGGGGAACAAGGTTATAAAATATTTTGTACTTTCAACACTGTCGATTTGCTCTACCTTGTACAAACCAGGATGGTTTGTTGGGAGGTTAGAAAGATAAAACACAAATTTTCCAACCGAGTTATCTAGGCTTTAAATTTCAATTTCAGTCCATCAATATTCTTCATCAGAGTATTATACAACCAAGTGGGACCCGTTGGTCTCTACCCGCAGGCGCAGCTAGAGGGAGAGGGGGGGGGGGCACAGAGAGAGAGGGCAGAGAGAGAGAGCAGAGGGCAGGGAGAGAGGGAAAGAGACAGAGGGGGGAGAGGGAGGGGGAGAGGGGGAGGGGGAGGGGGAGGGGGAGGGGGAGGGGGAGGGGGAGGGGGAGGGGGAGGGGGAGGGGGAGGGGGAGGGGGAGGGGGAGAGGGAGAGGGAGGTGATACCTTTGCATATATGGTCAACTGTATTGTTTTGCTCCTTTCCATTCATGTTTTTTTTTTAAACAAGCTCAAACAAACATTTCTCAGCAAGTATTGTGTAACAATTTTAAACAAAGTGTTTTATAACCTGTTGAACCAGACTAACCTGTTGAAATGTTGCTTCTTCTAAACCGAGCCTTCGGAATTCGGCAAGCACCGCTTTTATAAAAATTTGTTCCTGGACGGATGCATGCCTGTGATGCAAATAGCAGCATATTAAATAAAATAAATTGCACATTTTTATTTGGATCTAACTCAAATCAATATCTAATCTTTCAACTAAATAAGAGTGTTATAGATTATTACTGTAACTTGGAACACATTTATAACAATTATCATAGCTGCAGAAATGCAGGAACTCCACATACTTCCATTGTGCCAATTTTTATAAAACAGCCTAACCATCAGGTTTGAAATGGCATTTTGTCTTTGTTCTGGGATAGAAAATTATTGTATGCAGTTTATCCATAATTCCTTTACATTTTCAGACGAAGTATAAAGGACAGTGGTTGAGCTCGAGACTAACAAGAACATAATTTATTCAGTGCCTTTAGCATCTTTAGGAGTTTCATAGGCGGATTTTGATACCTACTCGGATATGGAATAATTAGATCGTGCCCAAAATTTGGTGAAAAGGGTAGTGTTTAAATATCTTAGACAGAGGAGAATCCTACATTTACATTCAGATCAGTAGCTCTGAAAACATGTTGCAAACATGTTCTTTTGAAGTACAATCTTTTTCACAATGTAGGGATTGAACAATAGGTTCAGGCAACCCCCTGCCAAAGTCCTTTCCTGCACAGGCACTAATAATGCAATCTGATGACTTAATTTACGCAGAACAGGTTAGGAAAGGGCCTCATGATAAAACTACAAATTAAAATACAAAAGATTTCAACTTAACTACAGAGAGCAAAGATAAAAATAAGAAATTTAATGATTGACCTTATAGCATTTATGTATGGAGAAGAAAACATTTCATCAAGAGCTTGTAATATATGAGGCATTCCTACAAGGCTGGATGCACGTTTCTGATTCTCTGAATATTCACATATTTCAGCAGCTCTTCTGCAAATGTCTAGAGCACGTCTTGCATCACCAGACAGAGCTGCTACCTGTAAAACAAAGAGAGTTACGAATTTCCCCATTGTAATATTCAAATCAAATAAAGTGCCTTTTTTCTTCCAACAATTTTTGTTGATTTTTATTACTCTGTCACCGTATCCCCACTATCTCCATTGATGACTCGGAAAGTTTTAAAAAAATTGTTCGACTTTGCATATATTCATTACCTTCCAGTTTTATTTAACCAGATGTCACTCACCTTTCTACCCACTAGCTGAATTGCATCATTCTCAAAAGCCCTCAATCGGTTGAGTCTGGAAGAAATGATTTGCTGCAACTGTTTGTAGCTGTATGGTTGAAAGGACATTCTGGTCAATCCCTATATTTGAAATAAAATTTAATCAGTTACATCCATCAAACTGATTTTCACATGAAAAGTACATAATAAAATGGTGTAATCCTAACCATTAATGAAGTTTAATTTATATCTGAAAAAGGAAGCAAACCAAGGAAGAGGCTATTTATATGCAAATTATGATTGAATTCACAATTGCTTAAATATTTTGCATTGAAGCATTTATTACTTTTCTTTCTATAATTATATTTACTCACCAGCCTGCTTGCTACTCGGTTCATCATAATCCTCTCTGGCAGATCCATTGTATTAGCTACTGCCAAAACCACTAATTTTGCCTGCCTCCGTGTGGGCCAGTCAAACAGATTGTACATAATGTTCTGTTTCCGAGTCCACAAAAGATCAAGCTAAGAGGAACACAAAATGAACAGTTGGCTTGTGGTATTGGTGACAAGCGAGGTCACATTCAGCAAGGAATTGGTTTCCCCTTGACCACAACTTCCAGTGCACCAGTTTCCAAGTACAAAGATAATAACATATAACAATTACAGCACGGAAACAGGCCATCTCGACCCTTCTAGTCCGTGCCGAACACATAATCTCCCCATGTCCCATATACCTGCGCTCAGACCATAACCCTCCATTCCTTTCCCATCCATATAACTATCCAATTTATTTTTAAATGATAAAAACGAACCTGCCTCCACCACCTTCACTGGAAGCTCATTCCACACAGCTACCACTCTCTGAGTAAAGAAGTTCCCCCTCATGTTACCCCTAAACTTCAGTCCCTTAATTCTCAAGTCATGTCCCCTTGTTTGAATCTTCCCTACTCTCAGTGGGAAAAGCTTTTCCACGTCAACTCTGTCTATCCCTCTCATCATTTTAAAAACCTCTATCAAGTCCCCCCTTAACCTTCTGCGCTCCAAAGAATAAAGCCCTAACTTGTTCAACCTTTCTCTGTAACTTAGTTGCTGAAACCCAGGCAAAATTCTAGTAAATCTCCTCTGTACTCTCTCTATTTTGTTGACATCCTTCCTATAATTAGGCGACCAAATAATCCTCCATAATTCCCACCATCTTCAATAAGATACCACCAAGGAACACAACAATCCTTCCTGTTCCTTTTCAGCAATCCGAAGGAACCATTTCTGTTAGTCTAAAGGGGCCCAAACCGACAAGCCACCTTTCCATGTTCTCCAGGGATGCTGACCTGCTGAGTTAGCCTAGCACTGTGTGTCTTTAAAAAATATATATAAACCAGCATCAGCAGTTCCTTGTTTCTACATTCTTGTCAGTTCTCCCAGTTCACTCGACATTCGAAAGACATTTTTGAATGCCAATGCAGAAGATCCTCACCTCGTCAACCAGTAACACTGTGGACTCCCTTTTTGGCGATGGTGTACCAAATCGCTTCTCCAGTAGTGCAGCAGCATGGTCTGCAGTGGCTTTCTGCCCTGTCAATAACTAACAAAAGGAGGATAAAACTGCAATATCTGCTTACAAAGATAGAAAGCATTCCATTTATCAATTCTTTAAATAGAATTACAGGTAGATAGAAAGAACAGTTCTCTTCAGATGGTCTTGGTTGAAGAAAAATGTTGGCATAAACAGCAAAATAACTTTTTTGTAATGTGGAAACTTTCATACACTTACAGTACATCTTTGGATCAATACTTCAATAGCACTGCAAAATACTCCTTCAGTAATGCTTGCGAGTTTCTTTTGATAGGGTTAAAACACAACCTGCTAGTTTGGACTTCCAACTGGGTCAATTTGCCACTAATTTACCGAATAAGACGTATTTATGTCTTAAACAGTCTGATATTTCTTTTTAAATAGTCTTATGATGGGAGTGAACAGTGTAAAACTTGAGCAATGCATGTTCAGCCTCTCATGGAAACTGAAATAACCTGATCATTGCAGCCAATTCAGATGGTTGGGGTTTTAAATTCCTCTCCTGATGTTCAGTATCCTTGCCTTTTGCATAATACTGAGGGATGTTTGGTTGTCAAAGATGCCGCCTGACAGATGAGATGGTAAGAAGCTACCTGTCTATGCAGAAAATTCACAGGCAATTCCTGTGTGCGGGAGGGTGGAGTGTCATTTGGGAGGTGGCGGTAAGTTGATAAATTATATTGGGAAAAACTAGGTACTATATTCTTTCCAAAATACCCCTTCATCAAAAGAGATCAGAGTTTTTTCATCTATTGAACACCTTTCCAGATTGATGCACTGTATTTGAATTTTCCAAAGGCCATCAGATATTATTAAAAATAATTACTGCGTAGGTGTGGAATCAGGATAGATTAATAGACAAAAAATAGAATAGGAAAAATGTGTTATTTTCATTCAGAAAAGTGTCACTAAAATAAAAGATCCTCTGTAATCTCTTAGAATGCAGAGGAAGCACAAGGAAAAAGTTGACCTATTCTGGCACAATTAATATTGCCTGCAAAATAATGGACCATTCATAAAATTGAGAAACATTACATACAATTAGTGATTCTCTCTTCAGACTCAATGCATTTGTTATTGCTTAACAATATGGATTACACATTGGTCTGAAAATTAAATGTTTACCTTCAATATTTGTACGTAGCATTGGTGAGGGTCTGTAAGCTTCATTCCATTAATTTCTATATACTGGAAGGACGGGAGGTTTTCCTCATTTGCTGCATGCTGAAGACACCTCATCACCTCATGTACTGTTGCAGTTTTTCCTGTTCCTGGCACTCCAGAAATATACATACATCTGCGAAGGTTAAAATTTGTTAACACATTTTTCCGATCCATAAAACGGAACCACCAAACTGGATATAAACAAATTGAAATTCTGAGTTGTTGTGCAACATATGAAGATGTGTAAGACTTCATATTAGCTATCCTCCAGTATCTCAACTATGGCAAACAAAGATGCAAACATTCTCTTCAGAACCCAGCAATTTGCTTCTGTGCTTCATTAGCATCCTAGGATAGATCCCATCAGCCCCATGGATTTATTGACCCCAATGTGGTCCAATATTTCCTCCTTCCTGATACAGATGTGCTCCATAACATCAGCATACCCATCCCTTAATTCACCTCATCCTTCACCCTGGCAAATACCAAAGAGAAGTATTAATTTAGGATTTTGCTCGTATCCCCTGGCTTCATACATGCATTACCTCTCTGTTCCCCTAGGGAACTTATTTCTTCCTTAGTTACTCATTTGCTTCTAATATCCTCATGAATAGTTTTAGGATTCTTCTTAATCCTACTTGCCAAAGTTGCTGTTGTCCTAACCTATTCTTAGGAAACATCAAGTGACTCATTTGATAATATTTCCTATATCTGACATGCTTCCTTCTTTTTTCTTGATCAAACTTTCAATATCCTTCATTAACCAGGGTTCCCTAAACTTACTATTTTGCCTCTTACCCTTACATGGGCACGCTGACTCTAAACTCTTTTCTATTCAGTATGGTGCAGTAGTTAAGATACTGGATTAGTAATTCAGAACAATACATTGGAAGGATCAAACACAATCGCTACTCATTCCCCACACGGTAATAATTGTAAATATTGGGGGATTTAGCCAAAATTTGGAGAAGTTCCACAAACCAGAATAGCACCAA
Organism: Amblyraja radiata; assembly: GCF_010909765.2. Taxonomy (NCBI): domain Eukaryota; kingdom Metazoa; phylum Chordata; class Chondrichthyes; order Rajiformes; family Rajidae; genus Amblyraja; species Amblyraja radiata. Next base: position 39,913,825 of record NC_045965.1, read on the forward strand.
GCTAACACAGTCAATCAAAATGATTCATGTCTGTTTTGTCAACATGCCCAATTATATCTTGTTTGATCAGCAGGATAGATGACCAGAGAACATCGTAAGCAATGGACATTCTGGAGAATGTGGTCCCCAATGCCAGCTGAAGTCTCATGGTGCCAGGCCAAATATGGGCAAAGAAACTTCCTGCCAATTACCACCAAGGACCCACTCTCATCTGATTAATTGGTCCTACTCCGTTTGGATGAAGGACACAAAATATTTCTGCATCTAGGATTAAAATATCCACAACAACAGGCAAAAACCCGAAGCCTATAACTGCCAGATTGGTACAGGGGCAGGCAATGAGAGAACCAAAATAAGTGAACGGTAGGAAACCTAGTCTCGATAAGAGTAAATGTTCCATACCCTCCAGTACCATCAATAAGTTTGCTCTCCACAAAATTGTAAATGTCTTGAAACTCTTGCTCTCTGCAGGGTAGAGACTCTGGGACGGCAGACACGTGCAACCTTAAAATAAAGCAATCAAATGAGAAAAAAAACCCAATAAGAGCATAACAAATGGTCTTCAATGCAACAGACGACAATGCAAGAATTGGGAATTGACCAGCTTTCTCTTCTGACACCCATACCTGGAATATTTTAACACTTAATTACTCATCACAACAGCTCTGCCCAATATTTTAAAGGCGTCTTCATTTTAGCATCTGGGATTGAATGATTATGGATTATAAAGGCAACTAAAGGGTAGAAAATGTATTGAAATATTTTGTTAGCCACATCACAGTAAATATGCAACATGTTGGGTAAGGCCACAGGGGGAGTGTTATAGAGCAGAGGGATTTCGAAGTACGTGCATAGTTCCCCAACTTTGGCATGTTGACTCTCTTCCCTTTCCTGAGCTCTCTGACTCAATCACAGGAGTCAGACTATTGAGTGACATCTACTACAATCTCACTAATCCCCACGGATACCTTGACGACACCTCCTCCAACACTGTCTCTTGCAAGGACGCCACCCCTCACTGAATTTCTTTGCCTCTACAGCATCTGCTCCCAAGATGAAGCTTTGCACTCAAGGACATATGAGGTTTTTTTTCCCCAGTAAACATGGTTTCCCCACTGCTATTGTGGATGGGGTCCACACCAGTAGTGTCTGGGTGCCTTGCAGTTCTGTTCTCACTCCAACTCCCTTGTTCCGACCCCGCAGACGGAACAAGGATTGGTTCGCTCATCCCTCCCCACCCAACCCGCCTTCTTCCCAGGAACATTCTTTGTAACTACAGGATATGTAGCAGCAGATCCTACACCTCGTCTCACGAACATGTGGGATCTCAGGAGCCCTTCCAGGTGAGAAAGAAGCTCACCTGTATCTCTTCAAACTTCATCTATTCCATTTGGTGTTCCCAATGTGGCGTCCTTTACAATTGGTGAAACCAAGCGTAAAGTGGGCAGCCATTTCACTGAACACTTCCATTCAGTCTGCTAAGGCCTGCTGGATCATTTTAGTGGTCGCTAATCATTTTAACCCCTTTCCCATGCAAGACATTTCTGTCCTTGCCCCCTCCATTAGCAACACAACCTTACATGCAAACTGGAAGAATACTACCTCATTTTCTGCTTGGCTAGGCCTGTAACCGAATTATAAAATCATTTAATTCTATTTCAAGTAAGACCCTCTAAAATCACTTTCCCCTGCCTTTACCCCAATGCACATATTTCTCCCACCATCTCCACCCTTGTTCACCTGCTCCTTTCCCCCTCCACTGTATGATCATCATCCTTCCCCGAGTCCCATATTTCCTTTATCCTCCCCCCCCTTTTTAATTATCCTCCCCTCCAACCTTATCCTTTCCTCTGGCTTTACATTTCATTCCTCCACTTCTTTCCATGTACCACCTTTAGTCCCAATTTCAGCTCCACCCACTGTCTCTTTTGCCACCCATCTGCCAACCAATCCACCCCTCCCCACCTGTATCCACTGATAACTTACTAAGCCTTGACCCACCCCCCACTTCTATTTTCCAGTTTTCTCTCCCCGAATCCAGACTGAAAAAGGGTACCGAACCATAACGTTGCCTGTCCATTCCCTTCACAGATGCTGCCTGACCCACTGTGTTCCACCAGCACGTTATTTTCGGCACAAGATTCCATCATCTGCAGTTTCACATATCTAAGTTTTTTTTTAATTTATTTTTTTAAGAGTTCCAATCTTGGACCATCTTGTATTTTTTCCTAAGCCTTATTCCTCTAAAGACATCAACAAAAATACTTGTACTCCTTACCGTGCCCTGGCTTCCTCTAACACACTGACTGGATTTTTAGCCAGCTGGCTTCTCCTTGGAATATAAGGACTTGGATGGGAGGGTGTCCGTGGAGTTCCAGGTTTTCTTGTTCCAGGCTAACAATTGTTTTAGAAGGGAAATAAAAATAATCCAAAATGAACAAATCTTCAGATGCAATTGTGGACAGCTTTACTACTCACTTGAATATGTGACCATTCGTGCAATTAAAACACCAATAATATATTAACTGCAATAATTTGCGATAAAGATGAAAATTATTTTTCATCTTGAGGAGCATTGCTTTGTTAAACAAAGTATCTAGTGCCAGTTAAGGTGGATTTCACCAAAGCTTTAAAAAAAAAAAAAAAAGACATTCTAAAAATATTAATTGTGAATGTGGTTAATAGATGATATAATTTAACTGCTTTGCACATCCCAGTGTAGTTATACAAAATCAAAGTCATATGAATAGCCACATCGATTAAAAATGTGCTTTATTAAAGCAAGACTGCTTTATCAAAGGGAGCTGAGGGAATGCTCTGTGTTCTGTTTCACAGAGACATGGCTCACCCCCAGCTCCCCAGACTCAGCGGTCCAGCCTGAAGGGTTCTCCATCCACTGCATGGACCGTACCCTGGCATCTGGGAAAGGGAGAGGAGGGGGCGTCTGCCTCATGGTCAACTCTGCGTGGTGTTCCGACGTGGCAGTCCTGTCCAACTCCTGCTCTCCACACCTCGAACATCTGGCGGTGAAGTGCCGTCCCTTCTACCTCCCGAGAGAATTCACCTCCGTTATCCTGACCGCGGTCTACATCCCACCCCAGGCAGACGTCCGTCTGGCACTGGAGGAGCTGCATGCCGTGGTCAACAAACACCAGACGTCTTACCCCGAGGCATTTACCACCATTGCTGGGGACTTCAATAAGGCGAACCTCAAGAAATCACTCCCCAACTTCCACCAACATGTCTCCTGCTGCACCAGAGGACCTAACACCCTCGACCACTGCTACACCACCATCAAGAATGCCTATCGTTCTATCCCTCGCCCTCACTTCGGTAAGTCCGACCATACCGCGGTGCTGCTTCTTCCTGCCTACAAGCAGCAATTAAAGAGCGCACCCCCAGAAGTGAGGACAGCACAGAGCTGGTCGGGGGGGGGCAGAAGAACAACTCCAGGACTGTTTGGAGTCTGTAGACTGGGAAATGTTCAAGGACTCGGCAACGGACTTGAACGAATATGCCACAGTCGTTACAGACTTCATAAAGAAATGTGTGGAGGACTGCATCCCTACAAAAACCTTCCGAGTGTTTCCCAATCAGAAACCTTGGATGAACTATGAGATCCGTACTCTCCTGAAGTCCAGACACAGGGCATTCACATCCAACGATACAGTGGCCTACATGAAGACCAGATACGACCTTGGTAAGGCCATCAAAAAGGCCAAAAGGGACTTCTGCTCCAAACTGGAGGACGAGACAGATGTTCGGCAGCTGTGGCAGGATCTGAATGCAATCACCTCCTACAAGGCAAAACCAGGAGGCAGCTCGAATGCCGGTGTAACATCACTCCCTGACGAGCTCAATGCGTTTTACGCACGCTTTGACAGGGAGAATACTGATGTGCCTTCCCGATCCCCCATTCGCTGTGATGGCATTTCAGTCTCAGTCACAGAGGCCGATGTCAGGAAATCCTTCAGAGGGGTGAACCCCCGAAAAGCACCTGGACCTGATGGTATACCCGGCCGTGTTCTAAAAACCTGTGCGGACCAACTGGCGGGAGTTTTTACGGACATTTTCAACCTCTCACTTCTGAGGTCTGAGGTCCCCACCTGCTTTAAAAGGGCATCAATTATACCGGTGCCCAAGAAGAGTAAGGTGACGTGCCTCAATGACTATCGACCAGTGGCACTAACGCTGGTGGTGATGAAGTGCTTTGAGAGGTTGATCATGGAGCAAATCAACTCCTACATCGACAAAAACCTGGACCCACTGCAGTTCGCATACCGCCACAACAGATCAACGGTGGATGCGATCTCGCTGGCCCTCCACTCCGCACTGGACCACTTGGACAACAAAAACTCATATGTCAGGCTGTTATTCATTGATTACAGCTCGGCATTTAACACAATCATCCCCTCCAAACTGGTTACCAAACTCGCAGAACTGGGTCTCTGCGCATCCCTCTGCAACTGGATCCTCGACTTCCTCGTCCACAGACCACAGTCTGTTCGTATTGGTGGAAATGTGTCAGCCTCAATAACAATCAGCACGGGAGCACCTCAAGGCTGCGTGCTCAGCCCCCTGCTGTACTCACTCTATACCCATGACTGCGTAGCGAACCACAGTGCGAACTCCATCATCAAGTTCGCTGATGACACCACTATTGTGGGGCGTATCACTGATGGGGATGAGTCAGAGTACAGAAGAGAGATCGAGCAACTGTCCATATGGTGCCAGCGCAATAACCTGTCCCTGAACACCAGCAAAACCAAGGAACTGATTGTGGACTTTGGAAGGAGTAGGAGGGGGACCCCCAGCCCCATTTATATCAACGGGTCGATGGTTGAAAGGGTCAAGAACTTCAAATTCCTGGGGGTGCACATCTCTGAAGATCTTTCCTGGTCCGAGAACACGAACGCAATTATCAAAAAAGCTCATCAGCGCCTCTACTTCCTGAGAAGATTACGGAGAGTCGGATTGTCAAGGAAGACTCTCTCTAACTTCTACAGGTGCACAGTCGAGAGCATACTGACCGGTTGCATCGTGGCTTGGTTCGGAAATTTGAGCGCCCTGGAGAGGAAAAGATTACAAAAAGTAGTAAACACTGCCCAGTCCATCATCGGCTCTGACCTTCCTTCCATCGAGGGGATTTATCGCAGTCGCTGCCTCAAAAAGGCTGGCAGTATCATCAAAGACCCACACCATCCTGGCCACACACTGATCTCCCTGCTACCTTCAGGTAGAAGGTACAGGAGCCTGAAGACTGCAACAACCAGGTTCAGGAATAGCTACTTCCCCTCAGCCATCAGGTTATTAAACCTGGCTCGGACAAAACTCTGATTATTAGCAACCACTTTCTGTTATTTGCACTACCAGTTTATTTATTCATGTGTGTATATATTTATATCATGGTATATGGACACATTTATCTGTTTTGTAGTAAATGCCTACTATTTTCTGTGTGCTTAAGCAAAGCAAGAATTTCATTGTCCTATACAGGGACACATGACAATAAACTCACTTGAACTTGAATTACGATAACCCTTTTTGGGAAGCACTGCATGCATTCCTACTTAAACAGTTGGGATGAGGCTGTTTGGGAACTCAGTTGACTATAATTAACTGCAACACACATTACAAAAGGTAACAATTTATTTACTTTAATTTAATTTGAAAATAATTCATTAAATTTATATAGTCAAGATATGCCTGGTACCTGCTCGTTAGGTCTTTCATTGTAACATACCCTTTTTGCCGATGTCTTTTTAGATAACTTTGCTGTGGACTTTGATATTTTCTTTGCACATTTCCTCCTGAATTCTGAATTATCATCATCAACATCATCATCATCTTGCTCCTCGTCCACACTGCTGCTTACACTGCTTTTCTCATGGTCTAAAATGAATTCATCGGATCCTTCATCATCCTGGTCACTTCTATAAACAAATATTAAGATAATTGCCTACAAATAAATTTGCTACACAGAAACACCTTTCTCCATAGATGAAACTTATTTTGCAATATTAAGTGCTCAGAGGTTACAAGTAGAAATACATGAAGTAATAACTACTTCAAAAAGAAAAATAATGACATACACATACTTTAAATTAATCAAGGATTAAATAATGCACATTGTGCTAGAGCTGCAGAGAACAGAGTAATAACTATAATACCAGATGTTGTTAATCTCTTCAGGAAAGCTAAACAAAGAGTGGGTGAAGTTCTTACTAACATATACGTTCTAAACTGGCATCTAAGGTAATCCACAAATATTATGAATATAGAAACATAGAAAATAGGTGCAGGAGTAGGCCATTCGGCCCTTCGAGCCTGCACTGCCATTCGATATGATCATGGCTGATCATCCAACTCAGTATCCCATCCCTACCTTCTCTCCATACCCCCTGATCCCTTTAGCCACAAGGGCCACATCTAACTCCCTCTTAAATATAGCCAATGAACTGGCCTCAACTACCTTCTGTGGCAGAGAATTCCACAGATTCACCATTCTCTGTGTAAAAAATTATTTTCTCATCTCGGTCCTAAAAGATTTCCCTCTTATCCTTAAACTGTGACCCCTAGTTCTGGACTTCCCCAACATCGGGAATAATCTGCAATATCAATGAACAGAACGTACACAGAGTCAGGTAAAAAAGTAGTTAGTTTAAGACCAGTGTGATTTCATACTCCATTAAAGTAGCTCTTCTAATATTATCTTCCCTGTCCATTTTTGCTATACATATTACAACATCACATGCTTTTAATAGATTAGAGCTTCAGAAATAATTTGAGTTTATGATGGAATCATATTATTCCATTCAAACTTTAGATTTACTAGAACAGTGAATGAATGGCTTAAAAATTAACAAGGCAAATATGAGCAATGCCTTATGGTTTTGAAAATGAACTTCACTTCAATGATAAATCAAGATCACTATCAATATTGTAGAGCATATACAGCAATTCATTTTGACATGGAAAGGGAATCTCGATGAAGACCAGGAAATCTTACTCATAGTAATCCTTATTGACAGACTTGCGACGAGACCTTGGAGTATCTTGAATATTGTCCATCTGGCTTTTCATTCTTTTCGATCTGTAATAATAGATGTACAGGTATGTAGGTTAATTGGCTTGGTAAATGTAAAAATTGTCAGTAGTAGGTATAGGATGATGTTAATGTGCGGGGATCGCTGTTCGGCACGGACCCGGTGGGCCGAAAGGGCCTGTTTCCGTGCTGTATTTCTAAACTAAACTAAAATTAATAAAGTAAGACAAGACTATCATAGACTATTTGGGACCAAATAAAAATGGGATTGGTGTGGAATATGTGTAAATGGGTGCTTGATGGTCAAGGTGGATTTAGAGGGCCAAAAAGGCCTACTATCTTGTTGTAGATAAGACAACCTTGTTGTACTATTCTATGACTCTATTGTAAAACGTGTAGTAATTGTCAGGCTCTGGAAGAAAACTTGTGTTCCTGCTCTAGATTTACAAAAGTCATGTTAGGAGAGTTGCACTACTTGCTACTGGTGCTGAAAATTCTTCATTCTGTATGTGTCAATAGGTGTTGGTTTTCTTGTTGATTGGTCAAGCTATTAATACTGGACTGAGCTGAACTCTCAGAAGATAATTTTAAAGGATTGGACACAGATCATAATCAGTGGATAATGCAGCCTCATTATCTATTGAGGTGCACATTATTAAACAGAGAGTTTGGCCAATGAACAATATGATGCTATCATTGCTTCTATTATCAATAGACCTTGATCTGTAATCCTAAACCACTATTTTCTTCTTGCTGGTACACACTTGCATCAGCACAAAAACTCAAAATGTTACACACCATCCTTTGGTGAAAACACTATTTTTAAACTGACAATTTATTATAGACTTTCAAATTATAATAGGAAGCCAGTCACCATCAACTGGTTTGCAACATGCAATCCAGTAAGAAAATTCTAAACAAATGTTAATAGACATTAATCTGTGACCAGAATTTCAAATATAGGATGGCAAGCACTATTCAGCCAAGATCGCTTGCATGGGAATGGCAAAAACTGCTTGTGAAGCAATAGGAGATAAAAAGGTTAGGATCAAAGCAGACATCTACTAATAAAACATATTGTTAGAAATATCCACGCAGCATCAGTGGAAAGAAAAATATTTCAGGTGAAATAACCTTCGAAACTGAAACTTTCATCCGAATGCAGCCTGTAACCCAAAATCATCCGGCCCGCAAGCATATATTTTTTTCTGTGATCATCCGGCCCGCAGACTTCCATCATCTCCGGCACCTCCCCGGCCCGAGGCCGCGGCATCCAGGCGTGGTGACGCAAGGAGGCCTACGCTGGCGGCCGCAATGGTGGAGCCGCAGAGCACGGCCGAGCGCCGAGGAGTATTGTGCGCCGAGCTCTAGCTGCACCGCATCCTGCGCAAAGCCGCCGGCACGGCCGCACACTTTCTGTGTCTGGGCTTCACTGTCCGGATCGGGGTTGTCAATAGGCTGGGACCGAGTGAGTGAGAGTATTTGAGCCACCGTCTTCAGGACAGAGCCAAGGCAATGGTCCGTAGGTACTCCATGTTCGTGAGCGTCCGTAACTAGGTGTCAGTGCTCCGAGTGGTGTCCTCGAAGAGGCGGGATCTATGTGAACACGTGATTTGATGCCTGCCATCCGGGTCGGGATCCATGTGTACACGTGACAGATGTGGCCCGCCATCCGCTCGCAGACATGCGTCCTGGCCCCTATGCAGAACAAGGTTGTCAACCCCTGCTCTAAAGGAACAAATATGAAACTATGATTTAATTCACTGCACGTCAATGCATATTTTTCAACCCACTCACAAAATAACTCTGCGCCATAAAGATCACTATATAGTGCATCCTAGAACAGGCGATCTGCTGGAGAAACTCGGTAGATTGAACTGCATCTCAGGAGGCTCCAGAGTAGCTTGACCCCCCTATGTTCCTCCAGATTTTAGCAAATGCAGTCTCGTGCCTCCAGATTGCGCAACTCACCCTTTGATATCAATGATTTCTCCATTATTTCCGGGTGGACGAGGTTTGTTGAATCATTCTTGAATTATCCTTTCCTCTGGATTTACATTTGGCTTGGCCTAACATGGTGTTCTTTCCATGTAACACCTTTAGTCTCCTTTTCAGCTCCAGCCATTGTCTCTTTCGTCACCCATCTGCCAACCAATGCACCCCTCCCACCAGCATCCACATATCACTTACCAAGCCTTGACCCACCCCACACCTCTATTTTCCAGTTTTCTCCCCCCTAATCCATAGACTGAAAAAGGGTACCGACCCAAAACGTTGCCTGTCCATTCCCTTCACAGATGCTGCCTGACCTGCTGAGTTCCACCAGCACTTTGTTTTTGGCTCAAGAATCCATCAGCTGCAGTTTCACATCTATCTATCTATTATTATTATCTATATATTTATATATTTATTATACTACAGCTCTTCCCTTTGTTCTTGTGTCTGTGTGGGCCAGGGTTGTGTCAGCTTTCTGTCAATCTCCTTAATTCCAACCTCCTCCAAACGCTAGGCCACAGCCTTTCCATTTTCATACATGCTACTGACATTTTTCCCCGCGGACGCAATAAATATATTTCCATCGCATTTCAACCTATATTTCCCAAGTTAAGTTTCAAAACATTAATGTTTTTGAAGCTGTCATTTTGAAGGAAAATATTCCGACTAACGTCACAATCCATTCGCACGCTCCGGCACTACAGCATTCCAACCCGCTCTCCATCTCTACCCTCTCTCCCCCCCCCCCCCCCCCCCCCCCCCCCCATCTACTCTACATCCCTCGCTAACCCCCTCCCTCTCTACCTCTCTCCCTCTCTACCCCCCTCACCAGCCCCTCTCTACCCCTCCCCCCTCTCTATCTCCCTCTAAACTCCCTCTCTACCCCCTCACCTTCACCCTCTCTACCCCCTCCATCTCTAGCCGCGCATGCGCAGTTGGGGGCTACGCGTGAATGGATAGGGCGGGGGATGGGGGAAAAGGAGTGAATTAAAGCGTTATTTGAAATTAAAGAAATCAACGTTCAAATCCTGGATTGTAAGCTGACAAAGAGAAATCTAAGGTGCTGTTCCTCCAATTTGCGTTTGGCCTCACACTGACAGTGGAGCAGGCCCGGGACAAAAAGGTCAGTTGTGGAATGGGAAGGGGAGTTAATTCATTGACCTACTCCATTATAATACATTTGACATCAACACTACATTTGTAAAGGTCCCAGAACCTGACTGCTGTTAGATAAAGCTCCCAGGTTTAATATGTTTAGATGAACAGTCTGCCGACTTCAATTTGGATTTGTGTCATGATTAAAAAACAAACAATGGAAACTCAGTTTGAAGAGAACCATAGACCAGATTCCAGAATGTGAATGGAAGCAAGCAGATGGGGAACTGATCTTTATACTACAAACCTTGCAGCACCATCCACCTTTGACGCTGAGGAGTTCAAGTGCCCCATGGTCACTTTGTGCCAAAGCCTCTCATTTACTACAACATTGGATATTTTCCAAAATGGAAATGTCAGATTTACTCCACAGGTCAATGTTCCTGATCAGTAAACTATGTGCTTGACATTGCAGGGAACCAGAGAGAGGTGTTCAAATCCCTCTAAGGCATCTGTGGGGTTTAAATCTAACTAACTAAATACATCTGAAGAAGGGTCTTGATCCCAAATGTCACTTAACCAAATGTTGATGTCACCTTCCAGAGATGCTGTCTAACCCACTGAGTTGCAACACCTTGTGTCTTTTTTGGTAAACCAGTATCTGCAGTTCCATCTGTCTCTCTCTTAATTAAATAGCAATTAATATCAATTATAATATTGATATAATATCGGGAGGGTGGGGGGTTGAAATTGAAATTGTTCTTTATTGTCATTATAACATGTAAACATGTACAACGAAATTAAAAATGCCAACCAGTCAGTGCACCATTCACACATTATCTAAAAGCTAACGATACGTAAAAGAGAAATATCTGAAATAAACTAAAATAAATAACATGAAAAAACCAAGCATAAACACACAACAATACATTCTTCTGTCGATTGCACAATCCCTTTGGTATGTAGCACATCTGCGCTCATTTGGTGGCTATATTAAGTGTAGTTATTGCTGTGGGATAAAAACAGTTTTTGAGTCTGTTTGTCCTTGTCCTCATTGATCTGTACCGTCTGCCTGACGGCAACAGTTCAAACAGGGAGTGTCCGGGGTGGGAAATGTCCTTTATAATATTCTGGGATTTCTTGAGACAGTGGGAACTGTGTAGGTCTTCCAAGGTGAGGAGAGGGCAGCCGACAATCTTCTGGGCGTTGTCAATAGCCCTCTGGAGCGCTTTCCTCTTAGCCGCTGTGCAGCTGGTGTACCACACGCATACACAGTATGTTAGGATGCTCTCTATGGAGCACCGATAAAAGGACAGCAGCAGTCTCTGAGTGATGTTGTTCTTCCTGAGCACCCTCAGGAAGTGCAGTCTCTGCTGGACCCTTTTCAGCAGCGCAGAGGTGTTCACGCTCCACGTAAGGTCCTCCTCAATGTGGATTCCCAGGAAGCGAAAATCTGCCACCCTCTCCACACAGTCCCCTCTGATGATTAATGGTGTAATGTCCGTTTTCTTCTTCCTGTAGTCTATTATGAGCTCCTTAGTCTTTGAGGTGTTGAGGACCAGGTTATTCTCTCCACACCACACTGTCAGCTGTTCCACCTCATCCCTGTAGGCGTACTCATCCCCCCCAGAAATTAGCCCCATCACCGTGGTGTCATCCGCGAATTTGACAATGGTGTTACTGTGGTGGGCGGGGGTGCAGTCATATGTGTAGATGGTGTAAAGCAGGGGGCTCAGCACGCAGCCCTGTGGAGAGCCGGTACTGAGGCTGAGGGCCGTGGATGTGTGATGGCCCACTCTGACTCTCTGGCTGCGACCCGACAGGAAGCTATTTATCCACATGCAGGTGGAGTGTGGAAGTCCCAGGTCCCCCAGTTTGTGGGGAAGGATGGTATTAAAAGCAGAGCTGTAGTCCACAAAGAGCATCCGCACGTAGCTCCCCCGCTGCTCCAGGTGGGACAGTGCAGCATGGAGAGCTGTGGCTACAGCGTCCTCTGTAGATCTATTCGCTCTATACGCAAACTGGTGGGGGTCAAAGCTTCGGGGCAGGAGTGATGTGATGTGACCCCGGACCAGTTTTTCAAAGCACTTCATCACCACTGGTGTGAGTGCGACTGGCCGGTAGTCGTTGAGGCTGGAGATGTGGGTTTTTTTGGGCAAGGGGACTATGGTTGCGGACTTCAGACAGGGTGGAACAGTGGACTGGGCCAGAGACTGGTTGAAAATCCTCGTAAAGACTCCAGCCAGCTGGTCTGCGCAGTCCTTCAGCACGCGTCCAGAGACGCAGTCGGGTCCAGCAGCCTTCCTCGGATTGATGGCCCGCAGTGTGCGCCTCACCTCATGCTCCTCTATTTTGAGGGTTAAGCTGCTGTGGACCATGTGGTGTGATGTGGCTGTCTCTGGTGGTTCCACTTCAAAGCGAGCAAAGAATAGGTTCAGCTCCTCTGCCAACGAGGCGTCACTTTCAACAGCTCCAAGGTTGGTCTTGTAATTGGTGAGATACTGGATCCCCTGCCACACCTGCCTGCTGTTGTTACTGTCCAGGTGGTCCTCTATCCTCCTCCTGTAGTCTGATTTGGCCTCTCTGATGCCTCTCTTCAGGTTAGCTCGGGCCGTGCTGTATAAAGCCGTATCGCCAGACCTAAAAGCGGTGTTCCTCTCTTTTAACAGCCGCTGGACCTCCCAGGTCATCCAGGGCTTCTGGTTGGGGTAGACCCGGATGCGTTTGTCCACTGTGACAGTGTCCATGCAGTTTTTAATGTAACATAGTACACTGTCTGTGAACACCTCCAGGTCCTGGTGTTCAAACACATCCCAGTTGGTCCTGTCGAAGCAGTCCTGCAGCTGCTGAGAGGCACCATCAGGCCGTTGTGATGCTCTTTGTGATGGTAGGAGCAGTTTTCCTGAGGGGGGCATATGCACGAATTAAAAGCAGGGACATATGGTCAGACAGGCCCAGGTGTGGTAGTGGTCTAGCCCTGTAGCCCAGCTTGATGTTGAAGTAGACCTTGTCCAGTGTGTTAGCTCCTCTTGTAGCACATTTAACATGCTGGTAGAATTTGGGGAGCATTGCCTTCAAGTCCGTGTGATTAAAGTCCCCTGCTATGATGCGAACACCGTCAGGATATGTGCTCTGCTGGCTGCTAGTGCTACCATACAAATGTCCGATAGCCGAGTTAGCATTAGCATCCGGTGGTATGTACACAGCAGTTATCATGACGACAGTAAACTCTCTAGGGAGATAAATGGGCCTGCATTTAACAGTCACATACTCCAGGTTGTTAGTGTGTGCGTGATGCCGCAGGCCGCCCCCCCCCCCCCCCCCCCCCCACTGCAACCATGCGTTGAGGGGATGGGACCCAAAGGGTCCCAACTTGGTCTAGTTTTTTTAAGATTTCCAATTTTGGACCACTTTGCATTTTTGCAAGGCCTTGTTCCTCTAAAGATATCAACAAAAATACGTACTCCTTACCTTGCCCTGGCTTCCTCTAAACCACTGACTGGCGTTTTAGCCAGCTGGCTTCTCCTTGGAATACAAGGACTTGGATGGGAGGGTGTCCGTGGAGTTCCAGGTGTTCTTGTTCCAGGCTAACAATTGTTTTGGACGGGAAATAAAAATAATCCAAAATGAGCAAATCTTCAGATGAAATTGTGGACAGCTTTAGTACTCACTTGAATATGTGACCATTCGTGCATTTAAAACACCAATAATATAGTAACTGCAATAATTTGCGATAAAGATGAAAATTATTTTTCATCTTGAGGAGCATAGCTTTGTTAAACAAAGTATCTAGTGCAGGTTAAGGTGGATTTCACCAAAGCTTTCAAAAAAAATAAGACAATCTAAAAATATTAATTGGGAATGGTTAATAAATAATATAATTTAACTGCTCTGCACATCCCAGTGCAGTTATACTAAATCAAAGTCATATGAATAGCCACTTCGATTTAAACTGAATTACAATAACCCTTTTGGGAAACACTGCATGCATTCCTACTTAAACAGTTGGGATGAGGCTGTTTGGGAACTCAGTTGATTTTAATTAACTGCAACACACATTACAAAAGGTAACAATTTATTTACTTTTATTTAATTTGAAAATAATTCAAGATAAAATTAATATAGTCAAGATGTGCCTGGTACCTGCTCGTTAGGTCTTTCATTGTAACATACCCGTTTTGCCGATGTCTTTTCAGATAACTTTGCTGTGGACTTTGATATTGTCTTTGCACATTTCCTCCTGAATTCAGAAGCATCATCATCATCTTGCTCCTTGTCCACACTGCTGCTTTCACTGCCTTTTTCATGGTCTAAAATTAATTCATCAGATCCTTCATCATCCTGGTCACGTCTATAAACAAATATTAAGATAATTGACTACAAATAAATTTGCTACACAGAAACACCTTTCTCCATAGATGAAACTTATTTTGCAATATTGTGCTCAAAGGTTAGAAGTAGAAATACATGAAGAAATAGCTCCTTCAAAAAGAAAAATAATGACATACACATACTTTAAATTAATCAAGGATTAAAGAATGCACATTGTGCTAGCGCTGCAGAGAACAGAGTAATAACTATATACCAGATTTTGTTCATCTCTTCAGGAAAGCTAAACAAAAACAAGTGGGTAAAGTCCTTACTATCATATACGTTATAAATTGTCATCTAAGGTAATCCACAAATATTATGAATTTGCAATAAGGATGAACAGAAAGTACACAGAGACAGGTAAAAAAGTAATTCGTTTAAGACCAGTGTGATTTCATACTCCATTAAAGTAGCTCTTAACTTCTAATGTTATCTTCCTTGTCCATTTTTGCTATACATATTACAACATCACATGCTTTTAATAGAATTATGTTTCTATGTTTCTATTAGAGCTTGAGAAATAATTTGAGTTTCTGATGGAATCCTATTATTCCATTCAAACTTTAGATTTACTAGAACAGTGAATGAATGGCTTAAATACTAATAAGGCAAATATGAGCAATGTCTTATGGTTTTGAAAATGAATTTCACTTCAATGATAAATCAAGATCACTATCAATATTGTAGAGCATATACAGCAATTCATTTTGGCATGGAAAGGGAATCTCGATCAAGATCAGGAAATCTTACGCATAGTAATCCTTATTGTCAGACTTGCGACAAGACCTTGGAGTATCTTGAATATTGTCCATCTGGCTGTTCATTCTTTTCGATCTGTAATAATAGATTTACAGGTATGTAGGTTAATTGGCTTGGTAAATGTAAAAATTGTCCATGGTAAATATAGGATGATGTTAATGTGCGGGGATCGCTGGTCGGCACGGACCCGGTGGGCCGAAAGGGCCTGTTTCCGTGCTGTATTTCTAAACTAAACTAAAACTAATAAAGTAAGACAAGACTATCATATACTATTTGGGACCAAATAAAAATGGGATTAGTGTGGAATATGTGTAGATGGGTGCTTGATGGTCAATATGGATTTAGAGGGGCAAAAAGACCTATTATCTCGTTGTTGATAAGACAACCTTGTTGTACTATTCTATGACTGTACTGTAAAACGTGTAGTAATTGTCAGGCTCTGGAAGAAAACGTGTTCCTGCTCTAGATTTACAAAAGCCATGTTAGGAGAGTTGCACTACTTGCTACTGGAGCTGAAAATTCTTCATTCTGTATGTGTCAATAGGTGTTGTTTTTCTTGTTGATTGGTCAAGCTATTAATACTAGACCAGACTCTCCGAAGATAATTTAAAAGGATTGGACACAGATCATAATCAGTGGATGGTGCAGCCTTATTATCTATTGAGGTGCACATTATTCAAAGCAGAGTGTTTGGCCAATGAACAATATGATGCTATCATTGCTTCTATTATCAATAGACCTTGATCTGTAATCCTAAACCACTATTTTCTTCTTGCTGGTGCACTCTTGCATCTGCACAAAAACTCAAAATGTTACACACCATCCTTTGGTGAAAACACTATTTTTAAACTGACAATTTATTATAGACTTTCAAATTATAATAGGAAGCCAGTCACTATCAACTGGTTTGCAACATGCATTCCAGTAAGAAAATTCTAAACAAATGTCAATAGACATTAATCTGTGACCAGAATTTCAAATATATGATGGCAAGCACTATTCAGCCAAGATCACTTGCACGGGAATGGCAAAAACTGCTTGTTGAAGCAATAGGAATAGGAGATAAAAAAGTTAAGGGCCTGTCCCACTTTCACAAGGTAATTCGCAAATTCTCACGCGTTTTTCCCTTGATTCAAACTCGCAGAATGATCGTAACGAGTCCGTAGGAGTTCGTAGATATATCGTAGCTGCTCATTATGCTAGCCATAGGTACTCGTGGCATTAGGTGAGTCGGGACGTTTTTTCCAGCCCGATAAAACGTCCACGAGTAAAAAAAAAAATGGTTGGGATGAAAGAAATTGCAACTTTTTAGGGCATCGAAATAGTCGTGGGAATTCGTAGACATAGTTCGTGAACATAGTCGTGGAAAGTCGTAGGAGTTCATAATTACCACGATCTTGATTTTTTTTTAGGTCCTTTAAACTCGGCAGAGGTTATGAATTAAGTTGTGAAAGTGGAACAGGCCCTTAAGGATTAAAGCAGAGATCTCCACTAATAAAACATAGTTAGAAATATTTATGCAGCATCAGTGGAAAGAAAAATATTTCAGGTTAAATAACCTTCAATATTGAAACGTTAAGATTGCTTTTCACTCCGCAGCTTATCGCCAATTCGAGTAGTTTCAGCATATTCTCCTCTTAGGGAACAAATATGAAATATGGTTTAATTTGCTGCACGTCAATGCATATTTTCCTACTCACTCACTAAAGAACTATGCCATAAAGATCAATATTTAGTGCATCCTAGAGCAACAAGCAATCTGCTGAGAAACTCGGTAGATTGAACAACATCTCAGGAGGCTCCAGAGTAGCTTGACCCCCTATCTTCCTCCAGATTTTAGCAAATGCAGTCTCGTGCCTCCAGACTGTGCAACCTACCTTTTGATATCAATGATTTCTCCATTATTTCCGGGTGGACTCGAGTCTTGCTGAATCGTTCTTGAATTTTTAACAACGGGAGATAATTGCAAAAAGTCAACTTGATTTTTCATTGCCCTTCCATCGCGTACATGTGGTCTCGAGTCTTGCTGAATAGTTTTTGAAGTTTTAACATTGGGAGATAATTGCAAGGAGGCAACTTGATTTTTCATTGCCCTTCTATTGCGTACATCAGGTGAAATGGAATTATTTATATTCGTCTGACTCTGTAATCCTTTAGAAGGTGAATGATTATCCGAAATGCCATTGAAATCTACTCTGCGTTTTACAGCCCGTGGCCTTTGCTCCACTTGATGACGTTTTCGAGAAGAATCATCTTCTTCATCGCCATCATCCTCATCATCAAGGAGTTCAGACAAAATATCCACTTGCTTCCTTCTTGATAATTTCTTGAAATCTACAATATAAAATACATTTTTAAATTACCTGCAATTTATAAAAGATCTTGTGGAATCAAGGGAACAAAAAAATAGCAAGCTGGTTTGAAAGTCTACGTAAAAAGATTATTTCTTACGAGAAACAGGGGAACTATGTTCCCGAGATAGGTTCTAAATTATGAGGGCTAAGTATTTAACTCGTTCTTACAGCTGAGCAAATTCTTACTTACCATTGTGCAAAGGAATCTTCACAAGCATGGAGTTACTGCTTTGCTCCTTTGTGATTTCAGTACTCTTCTTACTTTGGAAAGTGCATTTGGCAGTCTTCTTGACAGAATCACTTTGAGACTTGCAATTAATATTTGGATAAGAATTCACAGATTTCCGTGGGTGCCACAGTAAAGAATCCAAGCTTTTATGATCATAAAAAGGCTCAGATGAATTGATGGCCTTCCCAGAGAATGCATCTTCAGGTAGCTTGTTAAAACTCTTTCCATCCCAGTTCAATTTAACAAAGAGAGCATCATCACCTGGCTGGGAAGGAGGGAATGGTTCATCTGGAGCAATTTGAATTACCTAAAAAATAGAATTTACAATATTACTTTCATAAGGATCAAGTTTAAAAAATGCTCTATATATATATACACACACACACACACATATATATATATTCATCAGACCATGCAGCATCCTTGGCAAGAGAAATAGAATTACTATTTCACGTCAGCCAAAACCCAAGAATTCCAAAAACAGAGTTAACACATATTTCTTTCCACAGATGTATTGAGTATATCCAAAATGTTCCACCAATCTTAGATCAGCGATAAAGTATCAAAGCACAGAGCTATCACTATTTGAAAAGCCCACGTACACATTTCCAAGGATTAACAATACATGATTGTGTCTTCTTGAATCATCAACGGAATGTTTACTGGGGCTTCTCAATTCACTGCACAAATAAAGCAGACCTCCCCCCTGTGAAGAAGTCTGCATTATAATCAGGCTGCATAGTAAACATCACCTCCCCTGGACATGCAATGCCATTACTATCATGAGAGCTTCCCGAGGGGCATTGATGAGCAGGATATTTGATTCCCATTCACCGCACAAATAAAGCAGACCATGGCCCTGTGAGAAGAAGTCTGCATTATGATTAGGCTAAGGCTGACAAGTCAAGAGTGTTTAATCATCATATGTGCCAACAGTAGAACAATGACATTCTTAATTGCTACAGCTTAACAAGCCTGTAAAAACCCAATAACAGATTATGTATAATAACCAAAAATACAACAAAACTAATAATCATTAATACTATATAACCATATATAATAGTGCAAAAACCAAAATACATGGTGCAACCAAAGTGCATAGATGACTAAAAGAGCTTGGGACTGAACATGCAGCTCTGAGGTGACCCTGTGTTGATGGTTATTGAGGTGGAACTGTTGTTAGGAATTGTGCTGGTTGTGGTGTGTCAACCTCAAATACCATGGATACAAGAGAGTTGAGGCCAGTTATTTTGCAGCAATTCATTCACTCCCAATTCTCTCCCTAACCCCCCCCCATCTCCCAATGCATTTTAGCTACTTCAAACACAAGTCAGGAATGCAATGGAATACTCTCCATTTGCTTGGATGAACACCTTGAAAAAGATAAAAGGAAAAGGCTACCATTTGACCATCACATTTACATCGAGAATATTCACTCTTTACAACCAACATAATGTGGCTGCATTTTTTAGCAGCCAACTTGCAAGGCTCTATCAATATTAGTACCTCCTGAAGCCATGCCATCTGTCACCTAAAGGGACGAGGTTGGCATTTCATCACCTTCACATTATCCTCTGTCAAAAACTGAGTTAGGCATACAGTGCCCTCCATAATGTTTGGGACAAAGACCCATCATTTTTTATTTGCCTCTGTACTCCACAACTTGAGATTTGTAATAGAAAAAAATCACATAAGGTTAAAGTACACATTGTCAGATTTTATTAAAGAGTATTTTTATACATTTTGGTTTCACCATGTAGAGATTACAGCTGCGTGTATACATAGTCCCCCCATTTAAGGGCAAATTATTGTTTGGGACACATGGCTTCACAGGTGTTTGTAATTGCTTGTATGTTTGAATGCCTCCTTAGTGCAGGTATAAGAGAGCTCTCAGCACTAGTCTTTCCACCAGTCTTTCCATCACCTTTGGAAACTTTTATTGCTGTTTATCAACAAGAGGACCAAAGTTGTGCCAATGAAAGTCAAATAAACCATTATGAGACTGAGAAACAAGAATAAAACTCTTAGAGACATCAGCCGAACCTTAGGCTTACCAAAATCAACTGTTTGGAACATCATTAAGAAGAAAGAGAGCATTGGTAAGCTTACTAATTGCAAAGCGATTGGCAGGCCAAGGAAGACCACCACAGCTGATGACAGAAGAATTCTCTCTATAATAAAGAAATATCCGCAAACACTTGTCCGACAGATCAGAAACACTCTTCAGGAATCAGGTGGGGATTTGTCAATGAACACTGTCCGCAGAAGACTTCATGAACAGAAATACAGAGGCTACACTGCAATCTACACTTCAGTCTGAAGAAGGGTCTCGACCCGAAACGTCACCCATTCCTTCGCTCCATAGAAGCTGCCTCACCCGCTGAGTTTCTCCAGCATTTTTGTCTACCTACACTGCAAGATGCAAACCACTGGTTAGCCGCAAAAATAGGATGGCCAAGTTACAGTTTGCCAACAAGTACTTAAAAGAGCAACCACAGTTCTGGAAAAAGGTCTTGTGGACAGTGAGACGAAGATTAACTTATATCAGAGTGAAGGCAAGAGCAAAATATGGAGGAGAGAAGGAAATGCCCAAGATCGAAAGCATACCACCTCATCTGTGAAACAGTGGTGGGGGTGTTATGGCCTGGGCATGTATGACTGCTGAAGGTACTGGCTCACTTACTTTCAATGATGATACAACTGCTGATGGTAGTAGCATAATGAATTCTGAAGTGTATAGGGTGATTTCACTAAAGGTCACTGGAGCGTAGATCCGCACCCACGTGACCGAAAATTTTAACTGGGGGACAAGCGTCACTTCCGGTACATGTTAGTGAATGGGAAAACACGCACTTTCACACCCGTTAAAAACATCGAAAACTGTCAGGTTTTGAGCTGCAATTTACTGAGCCAGTCGGGGTGACCGTGAGGCACAGCTACCTAAATTTACAGTCAAAAAAAAAGATAGAAACTAAGGTAAATACAAGAGGGAGCTGAAGGGGCAAAAAAAGCGGAAGTTGTTAGCGGACATTTTTCGTGGAGATTTAAAGATCCAAAATATCGGGAATTATCGCGTTTGCTCGCTGCATTTCATCAAAAGTAAGGCATTATTGGCTTTGTTATCTTTATTCATTTGTTAGATGAAAAGTATTAAAAGTTAGAAATCCTTCAGTAAAATTGCAAAATCGCCCATGGTTCTCGGGTGGGTTTTAACATGCAAAATGAACACGCTTCTGAAGCTACATTCACCATTTAAATATCCGTGAATCATAAATGCGTCTTGAAATACATTTTACTCAGATGCAAGCTAAGGAATGGTATAATTGTCAGCTGTTAATTTGACAAAATCAGGACATTTTATTATTAGCCAAAAAATGTCCTGATTTGGTCAAATTAACAGCTGACAATTATACCATTCCTTAGCTTGCATCTGAGTAAAATTTATTTCAAGACGCATTTATGATTCACGGATATTTAAATGGTGAATGGAGCTTCAGAAGCGTGTTCATTTTGCATGTTAAAACCCACCCGAGAACCATGGGCGATTTTGCAATTTTACTGAAGGATTTCTAACTTTTAATACTTTTCATCTAACAAATGAATAAAGATAACAAAGCCAATAATGCCTTACTTTTGATGAAATGCAGCGAGCAAACGCGATAATTCCCGATATTTTGGATCTTTAAATCTCCACGAAAAATGTCCGCTAACAACTTCCGCTTTTTTTGCCCCTTCAGCTCCCTCTTGTATTTACCTTAGTTTCTATCTTTTTTTTTTACTGTAAATTTAGGTAGCTGTGCCTCACGGTCACCCCGACTGGCTCAGTAAATTGCAGCTCAAAACCTGACCGTTTTCGATGTTTTTAACGGGTGTGAAAGTGCGTGTTTTCCCATTCACTAACATGTACTGGAAGCGACGCTTGTCCCAGTTAAAATTTTCGGTCACGTGGGTGCGGATCTACGCTCCAGTGACCTTTCGTGAAATCACCCTATAGACACATCCTATCCGCTCACGTTCAAACAAATGCCTCAAAACCCATTGGCTGGCGGTTCATTCTACAGCAAGACAATGATCGCAAACATACTGCTAAAGCAACAAAGGAGTTTTTCAAAGCCAAAAAATGGTAAATTCTTGGGAGGCCAAGTCAATCACCCGATCTGAACCCAATTGAGCATGCCTTTTATATGCTGAAGAGATAATTGAAGGGGACTAGCCCCCAAAACAAGCATAAACTAAAGATGGCTGCAATACAGGCCTGACAGAGCATCACCAGAGAAGGCACCCAGCAACTGGTGATGTCCATGAATCACAGACTTCAAGCAGTCATTGCATACAAAGGATATGCAACAAAATACTAAACGTGACTACTTTCACTTACATGACATTGCTGTGTCCCAAACATTATGGTGCCCTGAAATGGGGGGGACTAGGTATAAACACTGCTGTAATTTCTACATGGTGAAACCAAAATGTATAAAAATGGCCTTTATTAAAATCTGACAATGTACACCTTAACCACGTGATTTTTTCTTTTACAAATCTCAAATTGTGGAGTACAGAGGCAAATAAATAAATGACAGGTCTTTGTCCCAAACATTATGGAGGGCACTGTGTTCAAAACCAATAAGGCAAAGCACTGGAACTCATTCCTTGACAGCACTTGCAAGTATCTTCATAACAAGATCTACAGTGGTTCAAAATGGCAGTCCCCACCAGTAATTAGTAAACAAGTACTACAAGGTAAAAACTTCGGAAAAACTGCCAAACACTTGCCGTTATGGCCTGCTGGATCTCCTGGTTGCTAAACACTTTAAATCTCCCTATCCATACTGACCTTTCTGTCCTGGGCCTTCTCCATTGCTAGAGTAAGGCCACACACTTACTGGAGGAACAGCATTTAATATTCCACTTGAGCAGCTTACAAACCAATGGTATGTACACAAAATTCTTCAATTTTAGGTAACAATCCACCCTCCTTAATCCTCTCTATTCCCTGTGTCCCACCCGTTGTGCACCCATTTCTCTCACTATCCCCCCCCTTTCCCCCCACCACCTTTATCCCTCCCTCTGACTTTGCATTTCACTTCTCTTTTTTCTCTTACACTCGTTTGTCTCACTTTATATGTCTAGCCTTTGTCTACCTATCTGCCAATCAACCTAGTCCCCCATCTGTATCTACCCATCACTTGGCAGGCTTTGATCACCCACCTCCTTTCCAGCTTTCTAACCCCCCCCCCACCACAATCAGTCTGAAGTCCCGACCTGAAACGTCACTAATCTATGTCCTTCAAAACTTCTGCTTGACCCGCTGAATTACTCCAGTATCTTGATTTAAAATTTTTTTAAATACTATATGTATTAGAAAGTTTGATGATATAGTTATTATTAGACAAAAACATCAAACAAAAATATACAAAAGAAAGCAAAGAAGACATATTAGAAATCAAGTAGACTTGCTTGACTTGCAAATGGCAGCCAGCAGAACACACCTACAATTCATCATCTGGTGACAGGCAAAATATTGTTTAGCTTCAGGTCCAAAAGTGAAGCACTTCTGATCATGCAACACAAACAAAGAAATCCAAGGCTGGTAAAATTGTGTGCTCTAGTCTTACCTTTACATGCTTAAGAATAGTTTCAACATTGATCTGATTATCATAGTTAGAGGCTTCACACAAGAAGATCTCATTAGGATGGGCTTCTCTTCCCAATAGCTTCTGCTTTGTTTTGGGTATTTCCTCAATACGAATAAACCACTGGACAATTGCCTGCTTAGTGGGAGGTTGTTGTGTACCTGATGAGGCAAAAAAAAAAAAAACTTGTCATAACTTATGAAATGTCTGGAAAACAAAAAGGTCAGCTTCATCAAATTATATCTTAAAATGGAGAAAATTTTAAATTGAAGATGCAGAATACCACTATACTCACATAAAATGACATACTTACTTTCCATGTTGATAATTATTCTCTTTGTCGGTAGTTTATTGACATAATATCATAAACATAAATGTGCACATTTTCAACAGCACAACATAACTTTTGGTACAGCTTTGGATGAATGCAGCATTCTGGGTTTAGACAGCACAAGTCAAACCGTATTCACGGACATTTGTGAAGCTAATATTTGATACACAGGTAGTGTATTTAATGTGAAGTGCAAAAAATGTACATGATGGCTTTTTAATCCAGCGTAAATATATCAGTGGTTACACAATGAAACATATCCTTACCATCCTCATACAATTTAAGCAGCTTAGCGACATATGGACGATCCTCATCATCTCTCTTAATTAAAACAAAATCTTCGATTTTGATGCAATAAATGAAGGAAGTTCCTTCATGTTCGATCTGAACAGCTCTAAAGAAAAAATACATACTTTAGATGTATGAAAAACATTGTTATCGCCCAACTTTTAATGCGTAATATATTTTTTTACAAAATATCGAATCTCTCCAGAAAATCTCTCCTGTAGTTCCAATTGATACAATGCTTCACTGCTACTTCATGGCATGCTAATTATTAAATATTTTAGAATTATCTATTTAGTTACATCTTACATTCTGAGACAATGTGTTGCTATTATTTTCCTGCACTTAAATGAATTTTGAAATTAAAAAATAGCACCTTTAAGCATAAAACTTCCAGAACATTAATTTAAAAAAAATTCCAATTCACTTGAAAAAACAGAGTTGGAGTAACTCAGCGGATCAGGCAGCATCTCCGGAAAACTCCTCTTTAAACCGATTGTAGTAGGGGAGAAGGCTGAATAGAGCTTGGGGTGGAGCAAAGCCTGGCAAGTGTTCAAATCAAATCAAGTGTTAGATGGAGACAGATGAGGGTGGCATGTGGGAGAAAGGTACGTGGGGTGGGTGGTGGAATAGTGGGTGAAATCTGTGCACACCAAGACGGGACACAGGAGAAGGGGAAATGAGGAGGTAGGGGATGTGTTACGTAAAATTGGAGAATTCAATGTTCATACCTTTGGGCTGTAAGCTGCCCAAGTGAAATACGAAGCGTGTTCCTCCAGTTTGTGTGTGGTATCACTCTGGCAATGTAGTTGACACAGCACAGAAAGGTCAATAAGGAACAGAGAGTTAAAATGGTTCGCTACCAGGAGATCCAGCAGGCCTAGGAGAGCCAAGCGCCTAGTCTCTGCTTATTCTCACCGATGTAAAGGAGGCCACATTAGGAGCACCAAATGCAGTAGATGAGGTTAGAGGTGGTGCATGTGAACCCCTGTCTTACCTGGAAGGGCGGCTGAGGGTCCCTGGATGGATGTGAGCAAGGAGGTGCAGGGACAGGCGTTGCATCTCCTGTGGTTGCAGCGACAAGTATCTTGGGAGGAGTGGTCTCTACGGAAAGCATAAAGGAGTGGGAATGGGAAGATGTGGCTGATGGCAGGATCACATTGAAGATGGAGGAAATGTCGAAGAATGTGTTAGAAATAGAGATTAGTTGGGAGAAAGGCAAGGACCAGGGAAACACTATCCTTTCCCCCTATCTCTCTCTGTGGCTTTACATTTCACTCCTTTCCTCTCCTTATCTGACACTCTTTTTCATCTCTAGCTTTTGTCCACCCATCTCCTAACCTGCATCCACCTATCACTTCCCAGGCTTTGTCCCGCTCCCACTTCTTTTCCAGATTTCTACCCCCTGCTAAAATCAGTTTGCAGATGGGTCCTCCAGAGATGTTGCCTGACATACTTTGTGTAGGATAGCAGATGCAGATGCCGGTTTATACCGAAGATATACACTATTGCTGGAGTAATTCAGTGGGTCAGGCAGCATCTCTGGGGAAAAAGGATGGGTGACTCAGTCTGGAAAAGGATTCTGACCCAAACGTCACCCATCCTTTTTCTTCAGCGATGCTGCCTGACCTGCTGAGTTGCTCCAGCACTGTGTCTACTCTAACACTGTATTTTATTGGTAAACCAGTTGCAACTTCTTGAGTATTCCCATTCACTAGTACACTTTAAAGCTCAAGGATACTTTAAAGCTACTGAAACCAATCATTGGATAGGTAACATTCCATTGAGGACAAATGCTGAATGTGTGTATTAATTGGCCCTCATTGAAACCTCCATGATGAGATCAGGAAAATCATTATGCAGCCAGTGACAGTCATTAACATATCATTAAAGGTATATCCTTGCCATTGAATGCTCAGTTTATTTGATTATTTAACGTTCTGTTATTTGTATATCCTGGGAGCCACCCCTCAACACTGTAAAGGAGGCAAAGGGTGTCTGGGCTCCATTCCCAGAATCTTCTTTGAATTATTTTGTCACAAAGGTGTTTACATATTCAGGGGTGTCTTGAAAGCTGCAGCATGATCCCATTGTAAATACGTCTGGAACGTTGCCCGACTACACACAAAATATTAAAAGCTAAGTAGATAGCATCAACTGTAGTTAACAGGCTTATTATGGTCTTTGTGTTTTAAATATATAAACTCTATGTACTTTGAGTATTGAGATTCTATCGAGATCTCCAAGGATATGTACATTTCTCTTGATGAATAACGACCTTTTCGTCAACTTCAGCCTCTGAATATCTTAATTAAAAAATCACATCAATCTCTCTCTAGTCAGTAGCATATGGAAGATAAAGGTCACTGCTGCCCCGTAGACCATAAGTAGTCCATGGGCAGACCTAGTCACATTGTTTGCATGTCAGACCCCAGATTCCTGAAACAAACACTTTGTTCCCAGCTCTGTCATTGTAATACGAGAATTTTGTCCGAACAGTCCGTGACCCATAGCGCTATGGCTACAGCGCTGTTAAAAGCACATAGTGTGTGGCCGGTAGTGCTATATTTAAACCCCATAGTGCTGCAGCTGGCAGCGCTTTGTTTAAACCTTTGCGCGCCAAGCTGGCAGGATCTGACGAATAGAATAGAAAATGTTCAGTAAAAATAGCAAACAAGATGGCGTTGGTGCAGGCCAAGTGCCCCCGCAACGAGCTGCTGCCCTCGGTACAGGGCAGGCCGTGCTGCAGGCGGGACCTAGAGCCTCGAGTCTTCAAGCTCCCCCTAATGTTTTAAGTGGTCACAAGGGAGAAGTTTATTGTTGCAAATTTCACCCGAATGGATCAACACTGGCATCCGCAGGATTTGATCGACTCGTAACATTGCAATTAAATACAAACTACATGAAAGAAAAAAAAATCGATCCTTTGTTCCCGATACAAATGGACACCTCGGTTACAACAGATTTCATTCTCTATAACCGAAATCTGTTACAACCAGGTCCATAATAACGAGGTTAGACTGTAACATTAAAACACATAATTGGCTGTAAAGGGCCTGTCCCACTTACGTGTCCCTGGGACGCAAATTACGCGACCTTGTGGTCGCGTTGAGGCGCACGGGCATTGTGGGGCCGCGCGGGGCCGGTCCCACTGAGAAGCGCGGAGGGGTATGTAGTTGTGCGCGGGGCTCCGAAATATTTGTAGCGAACAAAATCTATGCGCTTCAAATGCCTGTCGCATAACTGATGGCTAAAGTGGGACAGGCCCAAGACCCTGGCGCGACGCAAGGTCTCACGTCCAACAGCAGCAGAAGCAGGCAGACGATCGCCGAGCTCGGTCTGGGGCTCACGGCCATTGCGGTCCAGATCCGCCCCTATTTCTACTCCTAGAGCGGGGCCAAGAAAATTGAAGATGGACACAAAAAGCTGGAGTAACTCAGCGGGAACGGCAGCATCTCTGGAGAGAATGAATGGGTGACGTTTCGGGTCAAGACCCTTCTTTCAGACTGAAGAAGTCTCGACCCGAAACATCATCCATTGCTTCTCTCCAGAGATACTGTGGTCCCGCTGAGTTACTCCTGCATTTTGTGTCTATCTTCAAATGACGTCACGTGCTCCAGATGGCTGTGCGGGCGCATGAAATCGCGTGCGACCATCGCGCCTCAACGCGACCGCGAGGTCACGTAATTAGTGTGCCAAGGACGCGTAAGTGGGACAGGGGCTTAAAGATCTATGGCAAACCCCTAAAGTTGTGAAAGCAGCTATAAAATTCAAATATTTTCTTAAACATCTCACTATAAGAAACCATTCCAGTAGGTTAGAAAATTTGGTTTCTACACTTACAAGTTTTTAATGTTAAATTTGCTCAATCTGTAGAACTTCTCTAAACTGAAATGCTGATTTTTAAAATTATATTGAAAATCGTACATCAAATTTCACCCAAAGAATATAGAAAAGTATTTCTTGACTGGAATAGAGGGAAGAGAAATTGCTGGTATAAATTCATACCTTTTAGGACACCAGAATTGTGTGTGAAATTACCACTGCCAATTCCTCGATTCAGGGACATTCTTCAACAGCGAATTACTAATTGGTCCCAAGATGACTCAGGAGTCCAATAATTGAACTTCACACCTGCCCAGAGAAGGTATAGACATCTCTTTGGAGGCTTAAGGGCCTGTCCCACTTGGTGATTTTATCGGCGACTGTCGGCATCATTGACTGACGTATCAGATCACCGAAAAAGTCGCGGCGTGATGAGGTGTGACGACGTATTAATGTCTCCTCAAGTGTCGCAACATTTTTTTGTCGCCGCTGTATTTTGAAATATTCAAAATCTTTCGGCTGCCTGATAGGTCAACCAATGACGCCGGCAGTCACCGAAAAAAATCGCCAAGTGGGACAGGCCCTTAACTGCCTACTGGCAGCGCTCTTATTAATTTTACTTTTCAGGTTTCAGTAGTAAACCACTGCCTCGTGAAGAATGTAGCACTACTGAAGGTAACTGATTATTTGCTGCTTTCAGCTTGTGATCCTTACACCTATTTTCTTATACTATGGATTGTAAATATTTTTACTATGCTTATTTTACTATGACTATATTCTTATATTATCATCATCATTGTTGAAAACATCAACGGGCACAGTGCCTTACAATGCTATGTATGACAGTGGTCGCAACTTTTACTGAAGTGTGGCTGGCCGTTGGCTCGCTAGGAGCTCATCTGCCCTTTGGCAGGTCTTGTTTTTGGTCCTGCTGGGGGTCTACAGCCCCCTCCTCACTTGGCAAACCTGGTGGGGGAGACTGTTTAGTTGCTGACTATACGACCATGGAGCAGGTAGCGCGGGATTACATGGTGCCCGTGGCGGGGGGGACGGGGGGGGGGGGGACTACCCCAACCTGACCTGGGTCGTAAATAATATTTACAACTATGGCTTGTAAATAATATTTTTTTCTGACTAATTATACTTTGCTCTGTAACTCTAAAAGATGTGAAGTCTCCGTGGGACTATTTTTAGTTCAGCAGAACACATCAGAATTAGGGGTGGCACAGTGGTAGTTGCTGCCTTACAGCGCCAGAGAGCTGGATTCAAACCTGACTACAGCTGCTGTATGTAGAGTTTGTACGTTCCCCATGTGACCGCGTGGGTTTTTGTCGGGAGCTCCGGTTTCATCCCACACACCAAAGACATACAGGTTTGTAGGTTAATTGGCTTCGGTAAAAATTGTGAATTGTGCCTAGTGTGTATGATAGTGCTAGTGTACGTGCTGGTCGGCATGGACTTATTAGGCAGAAGGGCTTATTTCCACGCTGGATCTCTAAACTAAACTAATTCCGTTTTCCCATGTGGGCAGTTGATAGCTCATGTGCTAGAACTAAAAATGTTAAATATAGAAGATCCAGCTTGGATGAGATGTTAAATTAAGTTAATTTTGGTTGTTGAAATTCACAGACCAGGAAATTCCCTGATTTGATTCCCAAAATGTGCTGAGTTTACTGATCAATTGAAGCTCCTAGAACAACTATTTGTGATCAGTGTCAACCATGTCACATAACAAAGGACTGTACATGAATAATGGTACAAGGTAGTAGCTAACGAATGGGTACCACAACTCAGTGAATCAACACCTTCATCAATATAAAAGTTAAAATGTCTAAAGTACAAAATACTGTGTTATAAATATAGTTTCTTCTTTACTAATAAGTTTACAGTTAACTACAAAGTGTATTGGTTTAGTTGTCAATGCCCAGCCAACCGTTCACACTGAGTATTTTGCCACTGAAAAAGAATGTGCTAGATGTTATTGCCATAGAGGGAGTGCAGAGAAGGTTCACCAGACTGATTCCTGGGATGTCAGGACTGTCTTATGAAGAAAGACTGGATAGACTTGGTTTATACTCTCTAGAATTTAGGAGATTGAGAGGGGATCTTATAGAAACTTACAAAATTCTTAAGGGGTTGGACAGGCTAGATGCAGGAAGATTGCTCCCGATGTTGGGGAAGTCCAGGACAAGGGGTCACAGCTTAAGGATAAGGGGGAAATCCTTTAAAACCGAGATGAGAAGAACTTTTTTCACACAGAGAGTGGTGAATCTCTGGAACTCTCTGCCACAGAGGGTAGAGGCCAGTTCGTTGGCTATATTTAAGAGGGAGTTAGATGTGGCCCTTGTGGCTAAGGGGATCAGAGGGTATGGAGAGAAGGCAGGTACGGGATACTGAGTTGGATGATCAGCCATGATCATATTGAATGGTGGTGCAGGCTCAATGGGCCGAATGGGCTACTCCTGCACCTAATTTCTATGTTTCTATGTGGTGTGGGTTACAAAAACAAAATAATTCAAGGTTTTGGAACAAGATGGTATTTAAACTCTAAACAAAATACCCTGGTCACCAAAGAAAAACGTGTCCATCTCATCACATTGGTTTCCAGATAGAAACATAGAAAATAGGTGCAGGAGGAGGCCATTCGGCCCTTCGAGCCAGCACCGCCATTCATTGTGATCATGACTGATCAATAACCCGTGCCTGCCTTCTCCCCATATCAGTGACAGGCGTAGTTATTTAGAAGAGGCCCTATACAACCATAAATGAATTCTGCAGAAATTTCTCGACCCAAAAATACTGTAAATATGGTACCCACAGCTACCACAGATAGATTAAGCGGTAACCCAATTTAAACAGAAACTAGACAAGTACACGTGGGGGGGGAAACGGATGGAGTCAATAAAAAAGGGCTGCGAAGAGAATGGTGCGAAGTATAAACTCGGTTAGATTTATGGAGACAAAGCCCTGTTTTTGTTATGTACTGCCTCTAATCTTACCAACTGCCCTAAAGCTAATAGGTATAATAGACGGCCGTAGAGCCATATCCTCGGTACTCAAAAAATCCCAGTCATCTGCTTCTCTGCTCCCTGGATGCAGAACCGGGGCGTTTAACACCGGGTGAAGTGTGTGCAGTAGCGTTTACTCACTCATAAACCAAATCCTGCAGTTTGCGATGCACACGATCAGGTTTCCCTCGCCAAGTGTATCGTCGTCTTTCACGCACTCTGTGCCTGATAGGATATTTGCTCATTTCAGGTAAACTTTGCTTCAGATTGTCGATACAGCAAAATCCACATTAACTACGGCAGAGGGACGTGAATAATCTCCCTTAGAAAGAGGGCTTTACTTCAAATCGAATTTCCACTCGACTATGGATATATTTTAATAAAACCGTTTAACAAAATAATCTTATGATTAAAAAGTTAAAAACAGTCCGATACTCTAACATGAGAAAGTACCACTCGCCGCCTTGGATACATTCAGCAAACATCGCTACATTCTCCCGCCATTCCGGTCAGCTGGGTTACAGCAATGTATTCTGGGTGCAATGGGAGGAAAAAAGCAAGTCTCCCCAATGGATACGATGCACTTTGATTAAATGGTCCCTGACCACCTATAAAACCAATATGTCAGTTATGGAATTTAATGATATTTTGAAACTGGTGTTATAATTTGGATTTTGTTCCGTTTTGTCCCTGTTGTTAATATTGCTATGTTGATTATTTTAAAGACTGTTTCGCCAGGAGTAAAAGTCTTCATTCAAAAACTAACTTTCCCCCGTCCCTTGCCACTTATATCCCTCCCCTTGGCTTTATATTTTACTGCTCGTGTCCCCTTTTCATCTCTAGCCCTTTTTCATCCATCTGCAAACTTAGGTCCCCTTGCCTGAATCAATTTATTGCTTGCCAGGTTTTGTTCTGCCCCTACCTCTTTTCCAGCATCCCCTCCCCCCTCATCAGTCTACAGAAGGGCCCCTGCCTGAAATGTTGCCAATCTATGTCCTCCAGAGATGCTGCCTGAAATGTTGCCAATCTATGTCCTCCAGAGATGCTGCCTGACCTGTTGAATTAATCCGTCCCTTTGTGTTTTAGTCAAGATTTCAGCATCTGCAGTTTTTTGTGTCTCCAACTTTTGACCAATGCTCGCTGATTTGCTGGATTTTTCCAGCATTTCTATTTTTATTCCTGAGTTTTATTCCTGTGGTTTACGATGATGAGTTTGAAACTTTGGAACCTCAAGATAAGGTTCAAAACTAATAATTTCCAACTCTTTTAACATTACTAAGTGTAAACTGATATGTAGATGTGATGATTTTTCCCAAAAATAAACTTTATTCAGAATAAAAATAATAAAGGCAAAACAAAAACTGCAAAAACTCTTTGTCTATATATTAATTAGTTTCATACTCAATAGTGTTAGCACCTATGTTTAAACAAAGCAAAACACCCTTTCCACTCATGGGGTAATATTTATTTCCTTGTTTGAGGAGTGTCCCCCACCAGATTCTGCATCTCAATGTTCAGCAGCTGAAGGACCCTAGACTGCGTTCAAATGCTCATCTTTATCTTTATCACCTCTAGATTTGATTATTCCAATACATTCCTGCTCAGTGTCCCTCAATCCATTCCTTACCCCCATCCCCCCCCACTTGCCCACATATACTTCGGGGCATCATTAATCTGCTGCCCGTGAGTTAATTTAAATTCACACATTACCATTGAGCTTGAAAGAGATCAGATATTATTACTGAACAACGGGTTTGTGTGCTATCTGCCCAACATGCAAAATAGCTCCTTCTTGCATATGGCGTGCACAGCCTAATGTTGTAGGACAACTTGATCTTATTGATCTTTGATCTTATTTGATTGTGCACACCAGGTTGCTGCATTCGTCAAAACAGGGCGGACCACATGAAGGTTGCAATCTCCCACCCCCAAAATAGCTCAGTCCTGTCAACAAACACGAATAAACAAACCTAATCAATTGCATTCCAAATTAGTCTGTACTCATTCAATAACAAAAGTCAAGAGTCAAGACAAGAGTGTTTTATTGTCATATGTCTTGATACGGAACAATGAAATTTTACTTGCAGCAGCACGATAGATATATAAAAATAGTACTCAATAAACACTATAATAAACACAAAAAGTTCAATGTACGAAATTAAAAAAAACCATTATAGTGCAAAGACAAAAACAATGCCCAAAGTCCCTAGTCCGATCAACGCAGTTCTGACTTCGGAGTTTAGTTGGAGTTCGTGGTGTTCAATAGCCTGCTGGTTGTTTGGAAGAAGCTGCTCCTGAACCACATTACAGTTTTCAGGATCCTATTCTTTCTTCCCATTGGCAGGAGTAAATGAGAACATGGTGTTGGTCCTTGATGATGCTGACTGCCATTTTGAGGCAATACCTCCTGTAGATCCCTTTGATGGTGGGGATAGGTGAGGAAGGGGGATATCTGCTGTTTAAGTACCCATCTGCTCGTTACTCGAGGAAGTTAGAGAAAATACGAGGACATTTAAAAGTTATGAAATGAAAGTCAGCAGGGCCGGCCTTAAGCCGATTGGACCGATTGCTCCCAATTGGGCGCCGCGCCTAAAGGGGGCCCCGCACTAATGTTCCGTATTTCGCACGGAAATACGAATTCGCTTTGTTAAATAAAGATTATTTTAAAAACATTCGCCATCCGAATTTCTTTAAAAAACGAACATGGATAACAACCGCTGCACGGCCACCAGACACAAACGATTTGTTAACTACTACTGTTAGCACTTGTTAACAGCCAGTAGTTAACAAGTAGTTATACAATGTGTCATCAATGCATCGATCCACATTCCTCAGTAAATGTAATGTTTGAACAAGTATTAATGACGTAGCGTTCCTTTGAATAAAATTCACGCGGCGTCATTAATACTTGTTCAAAACACACTTTTTAACTTGGCGCTGAGTGCTATGGTTACCCGTTTTCTATTGCACAAGAGTCGAGTCAAGAATTTATAATTGTCATGTGTACCCACAGAACAATGAAATTCTTATTTGCAGCAGCATAACAGGCGTGTAAACACAATACTCATAGATTTCAATGTGCCCTGAGGTGCCCGTCATGGCCGCCTGGCCAAGTCTGTCTCGTCCTTTTTCTGTTTTTATTATTTTGTAGCGGCACCTAGTGGTTAAACTGTGTATTCAGAACTCTCATCATTGGTCGGGACTGTCACGTAACAGGCGGTTCGTTCGCGGGCTTTTCAGTATGTTCAGTAGCTAGTGCTCTTCACGACGACAAGAGCTTAAACATTTATTCCTGATCAAGTACACGTGTGGTTCAAGTGTTGCTTTCGTTAATAAAGAACATTTTGCTCTACTTGCTGGTCTCACTGCAATTTTAAGTATGTTTAAATGTATGTTTTAATGTTTCTTAGTATGTTTTATGTGGGGGGTGGGAGGAGGGAATCGGGGGAAACTTTTTTCAGCCACATACCTCGACCACGATGTGATTTTTTTTTCCGTGTCGCATCTCCGCCCCCCCCCCCCCCCTGCAGCCTACAACGTGGAGTGGTGCGGCTTTTCCTGGGGACCGGCCCAGAGCTACAAGCCGCGGGCGCAGCACGGACTTACCATCGCAGAGCAGGCGATCCTTTGCCGAGGATCACCAGCGAAAGCACTCCGACCGCGGGGCCAGTGGACTTTAACACCGTGAAGCTGCGGTCTCTGGTAAGAAGAGGCCGACTTGGGAATTCCATGCCGCAGTGTTCCGATCCGTCCCGATACCGGAGTTTCCATCATCCCGACGCAAGGGCTTGAACATCGGACCGCTGGCAGCAGCACTGCGGAGGGTGCATAGGCCCTGACCACCGGTGAACAAAAGAGGAATATGACTGAACTTTATTGCCTTCCTGCACAGTGAGGAATGTGGATTCCACTGTGGTGGATGTTTATGTTAAATTTGATTTTATGTGTCTGTGTATTGTTGCTTTACGTATGGCTGTATGGTAACTCAAATTTCACTGTACCTTAATTGGTTAAGTGACAATAAATGCGAAGTTGAACTTGGAAGATAAGCTTCTGTTCCTCAAGCTTAAATTGGGTTTAATTGGAACAGTGAAGGTGGCCAGAGTAAGAGTGGGATGGAAAATTAGAATGACAGGCAGCTGGAAGCTCCATGTCTTCCTGCAGACCAAACGGCAGATTGCTTTATGGTGCACTTTTGTTTTCTTCCTAACTTTGCTCATAAATCTTTAAACTGAAGCTCGTGAACAGCAAGCATCTCAATTTAGTAATTTTATGAGCAAAAATCTCATCAAAGATTCCCTTGTCCTATCCATCCCTCCCACAACTTATCTGAAACTTAGCACAAACTTATTTTCTTACTTCTGCATTTTAGTTGAATTTTAGTTGAAGGATTTTCAACCTAAAATATGAACTTTGTTTCTGTTACTGGATATTAGGTGCTATCTGATCTGTGGAATGTTTCAAACATTTTCTGTTTTTATTTCTGTTCCAACAACTGCAGTTTAAAAAAAAAAATTCAATCTTTAGTATTTAATTATATTGGCATTGCCAATTTCCCCATTAATGTGCTTGTGGCAACCTAACTGAACTGCCCGTTCATGCCACTGACATCTATTACAAACCCACTGACTCCCATAGCTATCTAGACTATACTTCTACCCACCCTGCTTCCTGTAAAGACTCTATCCCCTATGCCCAATACATCTGTCTATGCTGCATCTGTGTCCAGGATGAGGTGTTCCATACCAGGACATTGGAGATGTCCTCATTCTTTAAGGAACAGGCGTTCCCCTCTTCCATTATAGATGAGGCTCTCACTCGGGTCTCCTCGATGTCCCGCAGCTCCGCTCTTGCTCCCCCTCTCCCCATTCGTAACAAAGAAAGAGCCCCCCCAGTCCTCGCCATCCACCCCATCAGGAGTCGCATACAGCACATAATCCTGACATTTTCGCCACCTTCAATGGGATCCCACTACCAGGCACATCTTCCCATCTCCACCCCTTTCTGCTTTCCGCACTGTTCCCTCCTCAACTCCCTGGTTGACTCGTCCCATCCCACCCAACCCACCCCCTCCCCACTTACTACCCCCTGCAATCGCAGAAGATGCAACACTTGTTCCTATAATCCCCCCTTGACTCCGTCCAAGGACCCCAACAGTTTTTTTCAGGTTCACTTCCTCCTCCTCCAATCTAATCTAATGTATCCGCTGTTCCAGGTGTGGACTCCTGTATTTTGGCGAGACCAAGCGCAGGCTCGGCGGTTGTTTAGCTGAACACTTCCGCTCAGTCCGCCTAAACCCACCTGATCGCCTGGTTGCACAGCACTTTAACGCCCCCTCCCATTCCC
Organism: Amblyraja radiata; assembly: GCF_010909765.2. Lineage (NCBI taxonomy): Eukaryota > Metazoa > Chordata > Chondrichthyes > Rajiformes > Rajidae > Amblyraja > Amblyraja radiata. The sequence continues at coordinate 39,950,101 of NC_045965.1, forward strand.
ACACTGACCTTTCTGCCCTGGGCCTCCTCCATTGTCAGAGTGAGACCCAGCACAAATTGGAGAAACAGCATCTCGCATTTCGCTTGGGTAGTTTACAAACCAGCGGTATGAACATTGACTTCTCTAACTTCAAGTAGCCCTTGCTTTCCCTCTCTATCCATCCCCTCCCCCTTCCCAGTTCTCCTACCAATCTTACTGTCTCTGACAACATTTTATCTCTGCATTCCCCTGACATCAGTCTGAAGGGTCTCACCCAAAATGTCACTCATTCCTTCTCTCCAGGGATTCGGGCGATCCCCCCTGTTGAGTTACTCCAGCATTTTGTGTCTACCTTCGATTTAAACCAGCATCTGCAGTTCTTTCCTACACATACCCAATTCAGGTTATTCTGTCCTTCCACTTTTTTTTAATTTCTCCACGTTCCTGTTGATAGGACTTAAGGTGCTCTGTGCTTCTAGGGTATTTTTTCTTCCATTTGAGTGGTGAGAGGCCAGGCATTCCTCGGTGGGTGGGTGGATGGATTCCTGGCTCCAGAGGGACACTCCTGCAGGTTAGTCAGCCCGGCGCTGGGCGGCGCTGCCAAACGGTGATCCGGAGTCACCGCGCGCGCGGAGCAACCTGGGCTTGCAATGGCGAACCGGACGGTGAAAGATGCGCACAGCATCCACGGGACCAACCCGCAGTATCTCATCGAGAAAATCATCCGCACTCGTATCTACGAGTCCAAGTATTGGAAGGAAGAATGTTTCGGGCTCACAGGTATAGAATGATGGAGTATTAAACGACCCAGTAAGAGCCGAGTAATGATTGAAACGCGGTTGGGCCGCTGCTTCCTGCTTTATTCATAGAGTAATCAGTTGGATGCTAACGAATGATGGGGAACGTGGTTGTTTGTTGACATTAGCGTCTTTTAAAATAAGTTTAACAAATGTTGTCATCTTCTACTGTCTGATCCGGTTTAGTTATAGTTGGTGTGGAGTGGGCAGTGAAGAAGGTGGTAACATTATCTCAGTCAACTGGGAAAGTGAGCAAGGGAATTGCAGGGTTAGTGATTGGGTGGTTAAAACCAGAGAGAAAAATACACGGCGAATGACAGGGTCCTGGGCTTATTGTGGTATTGCCCCATCTAAGCTAACCCTATTTGCCTCTGTTTGCCTCATGTTTCTCTAAATGGTTCCCAATCCTCAATTTCTCCCAGAGCTCCTTGCCTCTCTTGCCCTCCACTCTTATCAGAAGCATGCATATCACAATCTATCTCTCTATTATCCTGTTATAGACATCTGACTTTCCAGACGTCCCTTCGCCCACTCCTACTCCTATCAACTCGTGAACCGATCAAATTTTATTGCAAAGGTGTGCTTGTCATGGTTGCACTTAGCTGACCTTGTTTCAACTAACCAACATAAAAATGTTGGGTCGTTTCAACAGGTTCTCTGAGTGAATCGTTGTCCTCTCCGAGTCCCCCTCCTTTCGCCATTACCCCTCCCAAACCAACAGTCATGAACCCTGACAATCATTTCTACCTCACTGCCACCTTTCCTGATTGCTAAATTATCTCTAATTGTAGGGCTGCTTTACAGAGTGTAAGAAGTGTAAGTGTAAGAAGACCTAAGCTTGTTTTTGCTTCTCAGACATTTTGAATTGAGAGTGTTTCTTTGTCATATGTACTGGGCCTGAACCAGAACAATTATATTCTCGCATACTGCAGTTTTATAGGGACTATAATCTCATTCCTTATTCCTTAATCACGGACTCCTTTCAGCTCCCTGGTGCTATACCAGCCCCGAAGGTAAATTCTGATCATATGAGACTATCTACTTCTGACCATTACATTCTCCGATTCATCCTCTGCTGTAGCTGAAGTAATTATTCATAATTTTAGAAATGGGCCAATATTTCTTGTAACAATGCAAATCTGGCTGGCCTTATTTCGTTGTAAACATGAGATCATCCAAAGCTTTGTTGCCCTTGTCCTAATAGGTAACTAGTCTCATTCACCCATCACCTCATTGTTTTTTGACTTCATAGCTCCCAGTTAAACAACACTTGTTTGAACTTCATATGTGGTCTCAACCTTTCCTGTTTGCCTGTTTCTCCCTCCTGTTTCTAGTTTCAATCTCTTACAGTCACCTCTGCCAATTGGCTTTATCACTGCCAAGACCCTGTGCTCAGGATATCCCTCCCTTGAACTTTGACTCTCTATCTCTTGTCCTTCCAAACATTTGGTTATCTGTCCTAATATGTTCCCACGGCAGTAAAATTCTGGATCTTTTGAAAAAGGTATTTTATAAATTCATTTTGTTTTCAGCTAATATACTTTTTATTATTTACCTTCTTTCTTGCAAAATTGCTGTCCTGCAATTTATTGCAATTTTGCATTCCTCCTCATGTCTTTTATGCGTAATCCAGTTTTGTTTCTTAAATTAATTGTTTTGAGGATCAGCAAATCCGGATGATTTCTGTAAAACTTGTATATTGTGCAAATTATGACACTGCATTTGTTCCCAATCATGTGTTGTAATAAATTGACAAAATATCTGGGGAAACTCAAGTAGCCATGAATATTTTCACTTCAATCCACATGTTAAATTCAGATTTGGTCAAACTCTTCTACTCATTCAATTGTTAATTTAGTTATTGCAAAAAAATATTCAGCAACATCTGCAGCAAGTGGAGAGAGAAACTGATGATGTTTCGGGTGGAAGATCTGTGGGTTTCCAACATTTCCTGTTAATGTTTCAGATTTCTCACATTTAGAGAGTTTGCTTGTCTTTCATGATTACTGTTAGGCCGTGGGCCAAGCATCGAAAATGTGTCTCGAATTTAACTTTTGTGACCCATGTCTGGTATCTACTTGAAATTTGGGCACAGATTTAGATAAAATATAATTGAGAAGGAATTCATAACTCATCAGTGCCAAAAGTTGCACACTAATTAATTAAGCTAATTAGAAAATTAGATTGAAAAAGTAACAGCGCTATCTAGTGCTCAATGCTCATATTACTCTATGGGGAGCCTAATTCCATGCTGCGGTCTATTTAAACCATATATTATTATACCGTACATATGTCCTGTGAATATAACTGGTTATATATAATTATATTATATATAAATAATATAATTGTGAGTCCGACTGGAGGTGTATGTTGAGTGAGACTGCTGAAGAGGTCCTGGGTTTCACCGGCTCCTGAACCTACCTAATTAATGGGTCAGGGCAGATCCTGTGCGTTCCCTAACCCTCCACAGTTGCCGCTACGGATGGCACGGTGTACAGGCCCCCCTCCCCGTTGAGATGATCCAAACACACTCCGCGGCTCTGGGTTCCCAAATTGGCCGCTTCTTACCGGAGACACAATGAGGCCTAACATCTAGGACCGGGATCGGCAACCTATGGCCCACGGGCCGGATCCGGCTCGTAACCCAAAATCATCCGGCCCGCAGGCGTTTTTTTTTCCCAATTAGTTTTCGTGACCTGGGAACTGCAGCCAGCCTCAGGGCAGACCTACCAGCTGACTTGGGCGCTACAGCCAGTCCCGGGGCATGCAGGCTGAGCGCTACAGCCAGACCAGGGGCAAGCAAGCCGACTTGGGCGCTACAGCCAGACCTGCCAGCCGACTTGGGCGCTACAGCCAGTCCCGGGGCAGGCGAACCGACCTGAGCGCGCAGGCGACCTGGGAACTGCAGGTCCTTTGGCCCACTGTGTCCGCGCCGACCAGCAATGACCCCGTACACTAGCACCATCCGACACACTAGGGACAATTTACAATTTACCGAAGCACTTAACCTACAAACCTGCACGTCTTTGGAGTGTGGGGCAGGCGAGCTGACCTGGGCTCTACAGCCATTCCCGGGCGTTTTTGGGGCAACATGTTTTGCAAAACATGGGGGGGATTTGTTTCCCCCTCTCAAAACATGGAGGGACAGCCCCCCCTCAGGATTTCCGCCCATGGGTCCCGCAGTCGGAACACTTCTTCTCGGCAAATGATCGCAGGCAGCTCCACGATTCGATGTTGAAGAAGACTCTTCTTTGACTTCAACAAGCTGACATTAGTGACAACTTTTAATTTAATTTGTTCAGGAAAGACAAAGTTCAAGTCCTCAACTTCAGCCTCAAGATCTCATATCTCACAATATAAGAGGTTGAAATGTAATTAATTAAAGTCCATGCAGGTTAATTTCCATAAATTCTGACTTTAGATCTTACCTTCCAGTTCCAGTTGCTGTGTTCACAATGTTTCACTGGTCCCGTGACTTGGCTGTCCTGTTTGTGTTGCAGCACCTTAGCAGCGACTTTGCTTTTGAGACTTTCTTCCACTTCTATCCACTTAGCTGCACATTCTTCAGACTTCTTAATGCTTTTCTCACTAAATACAATTACCTTGCTGTGAGTTTCGACGACATGTATTGCACAGAAGACCAAAGAACCTTAATCGGAATCTCCAGTAACACTAGCATCAGTAGAAATACTCTCCACCATGATGTGGGCTCCCTGCCTAACTAGCCTGAAACAAAGTGCGTGATTGGTCAATTGGCGTCCGACTCAGTCAAACAGATAGATAGATAGATAGATATAATTTATTGCCACACAACCAGGGTTGGTGGAAATTTGGGTTGTCAGCAGCAGTACAATAATAAAGAACACACAATAAAACTGTAACACAAACATCCACCACAGCATTCATCACTGGTGGAAGGCACAAAAATTTGGCCAGTCCTCCTCCATTTCCCCCCCGTGTACAGGACCAGAGTCCAGTCAGTCCAGGATCGGCTCTTCCTCACCGGTGACCGCGGCTTTAGATTGTTGTAGGTCGCAGGCCGGCGGTCGAGATTTAAAGTCCCTGCTGCAGCCAGAAGCACCGTAGACTGCAGGGCCGGCGGTCGAAGTTCCCCTCCAGGGGTGATGGTAAGTCCATGCCGCACCCGCGGTAGAAGTTGGCCGCGGGCCGGCAGTGATGGCTTCTTCTTCCCCCGGGTCCCCCACGAGGGATGCCGGGCTGTAGACGCCGCACCAGCTGGAGCTCTGCAGACCGCGGCTTCAGGCTGCGACTTCAGGCTGCCGGCTGCACCGGGCCAGCGAAATGGAGCGCTCCCCTCCAGCGAGCCCCAGCGAGGGTCGCCCGCTCCACGCCGAGAGTCCACGCTGCGCCCGCTGCTAAAGCCCCGGGCGTGTCTCCGGGAAAGGCCGCGTCGATCCTTGATGTTAGGCCACGGGGGAGGCGACCTGGAAAAAGTCGCCTCTCCATGGAGGAGGCGACCAAAGCGGTTTCCCCCTTACCCCCCCCCACCACCCCTTTGATTGGACAATTACTACTCAAAAAATTGGAGGTTTTGTACATATTTTAAAAATATGTGCAGGTTTTGTTCTTGACGAGTTTCAGGTATGATTTCTATAATATTTTTACACAATATGTTATAAATACAGGTAGATACGTGATTTGGGTCACAAAATGAAACAAAAAAGCACCTCGGCCCACGGTCTATATGTTATGTTAGTTGTGTTATGTTAGTGCCTCTCTTGCTGTAATCCTATGAAGTTTACTGTAAAATGTTTCTGAACACAGAGAAATATATATTTGATTTCTCAGAAATTGTTCAGTACTATGGAGACATAATAACAAATTTATTTTTACTTTTTAGCGGAATTGGTTGTGGACAAAGCTATGGAACTAAAATATGTTGGTGGTGTATATGGTGGGAACATTAAGCCTTCCCCATTCCTTTGCCTGACTCTCAAGATGCTCCAGATTCAGCCTGAAAAGGATATAATTGTTGAATTCATAAAAAATGAAGATTTTAAGTATGTATAATTTTCATTTAACTAATGTTTTTAAACATCCTGAGTCCATTATTCCTAGTCCCATTATAATCCAGCTCGCTTAAATGTGATATACCATAGTCATTATAAACCTGCTGAAAATGTGCACATGGAGACATAGATGAGAAGAAAATTATGCTGAGCTGCGATACCATTCTTGGTAACATAACTTGCCCAGGTTTTAACTGTCAGTTTGAGTGGGGAAAATCTACTTGTGGAGTTTTCCTCAGCAGAAGCTTGCTTTTTTTTGTAGTGAAATTATTAAAACTTTTCACACCATACATTTTCTCAAAAACATGACAAAATGTGATATTTTTTGCTCTGGGCTAACCAAAGAAAATAAATGATGGATATTACGTTCTAGCTGATGCTTTCAACTTCTAGAGCCTTGGGTATAATGTTAAATCAAGTTTATCTTGTGTGTTACATCACAGGGGACAGACTGGCGATTGATATTTATTGTAAACCCACTGACCCCCATAGTTACCTGTACTGCATCTCCTATCTCTTGCAAAGATGCCATCCCCTACTCTAAATTTCACCATCTCCTCCACATCTGCTTTCAAGATGAGGCTTTCCTTTCTTGGACATCCAAGATGTCTTTGGTAAACATGGTTTCCCACCCACCCCTCTATTGTAGATGGATTCCTCACCCATGTCTCCCCCTGGTTATTACCTTTCTTCCACCAGACATCACATCCAACGCATTACTCTCTGATATTTTCACCACCTTCAACATAATTACACCAGCAGTCACATCTTCCCATCTCCACCCCTTTCTGCAGAGACCACTCCCTCTGCAACTCCTTGGATCGCTCATCTCTTCTCACCCAAACCCCTCTTAGTCCTCTCTTTTACAGCGCCTTAACCGGAACGAACAAACAAACAAACAAACAAATAAATGCAGGCTTATCTCCTGGGCAGAGGATACTAGTGTGCCCCCCCCCCCCCCCCCCCAAATGCTGGGTCCTCCATTGTTCATCACGGCGGTCCACCCACGCCGGGTCCCCATTGCCTCCCCCCCCCCCCCCCCCCCCCCAAACACCCTCATCGACCACTGATCGGTCACCGCCGCCAAGGCTCACGCTGCTGCCGAGGTCCCACTGCCGCCTACATTGACATTCCTGCTGCGCTCGCGGCTCCCCGGGATCTGGATGTGCACCCATTTTTTTTACACTCTCCCACCCCTCCTTTCCTTTTTCCCACCCCTCCCATTGCACCTATATGCTATCATTTGGCTTCATATTTCATGCCTCATCTCTCCTTATCATTCAACCTTTTGTCTCCTTTTCATTTCTAGTCTTTGTCCACTCATCTGCCAATCAACACCCCTCACCTGTAACCATCTATCACTTACTGGGTTTGTCCTGCCCCCATCTCACTTCCAACTTTCTCCTCCCTACCACAATCAGTCTGAAGAAGGGTCTCGACTCGAAACATCGCCTATCCATATCCTCCAGAGATGTTGCATGACTTGCTGAGTTATTCCATCACTGCCTTTTTTTTAAATCTTGCGTGTAGTTTCATAGCATATAATCAAATTTCTTTGGATTCCAAATGTTTGTTAAATGAAGCAGTATGCTCTTTTAATATGCAATGTATTTACTAATTGGTTTAATTCCAGGTATGTTAGACTGCTGGGTGCACTGTACATGCGACTAACGGGGTCTGCTATTGATTGTTATAAATACTTGGAACCACTTTATAATGATTATCGGAAAGTGAAGAGGCAAAAAAGAGATGGAGGTAAAATAAATCTCATAATCTGAGTGAAAGTGAAGGCTAATTTTGTTTTGTATAATTGTACTAAAATCTATATTGGAATGTTCTTTGATCACAGCGTCGCGTCATTTTTAAAAGCTACAATTGCAAATATTGACTTAAGTATGATTTTTTATGTATTAAGGTAAATTATTATGATATTCATTAATCTAATAGCTAAACTATACCAGGGATTCTGTACTTTTAATCATGTTTGATATGCCATAAGATTATTTGCATGCTTAGGACTTTACTGGCAATATAGTGTTGATTGTAAGTAGTAGTTATTGAAATTATTTGAAGCACATTGGAATCAAAATCTCAAAAGATAAAATGATTATCACACAAGAGACTGTCGAGTATACATTTTAAATGTGAGTAGTCCAAGTGGGACTTGTTGGGTCCATGTCACACGGGAGGCCTGGTCCCCCAACGCAACCCGTTCCCCAACGCAATATTCCACTACTCACCCATAGCCGACAACTGCTCATTTCGCCTTATGCACCTTCCCTCATTTTTAAACTTAAAAAAAAATGCATTTGCACTTGCTACCTAGCAGAACTCAGTGTACTGTGACTTTAAAAAAATCCATTTGCACTTGCTAGGGCTAGCAGGACTCAGTGTACTTGGATAGCAACAATGTTGCGAGCAGGGCTAAAATCCCATTGTGACTTCACACTGTAAGTAAGCACAGGGAAAAAGCAGTTTTTTTTCCCGTTTTCAGATTTTTGAACATTTTGATTAATAACTCGAGAAATAATGTATGCATTTTTCAGATAGGGCGATTTTTGACTTCATGGGATAAATCTCTACCGGAATATGTAAAAATGTTACCGTTAGAGCGTCGTTTTTTCGAAAAGATATGATCACACACAAACAAATAAATACACATCCAAGATCAGTTCTATAGTTATAAGCATGAGCGGTTTTGCCTCCGTTATTTTAGGTAGAGAGTTCCTGTCCCCTATCACCGTCTGTGGGAATAATCTTTTCCTCATCTCCTTCGTAGTTTTTCTACCAGTTAATATAATATTCCCCCTGGTTTTTGAACAATCTGTTAAGGAAAATAGGTTAACTGCTTTTTATCTATCTCTGGCCTTGGTAGTTATATACACTCCAATTAAGTCTCCCCATAGAAAAGAAAAACAGAGTAGTTTATTCAGTACTTATAGCTGAAATTTTCCTTAATTCACCAAAATATTACGCTAGTTTTGGTTGATTCATTTTTATTTAAAACAAGTTGGTCAATTTTTGGAATTAAAGTAGCACCAACCAGAATATATGTCATTTTTATAATAAAATAATGCAGATTTACTGTATAAAAGCACTCTATTCTGCAGGTGCTGGACATTTGCAGAATATTTCCAACATTTTCTGAGTTTTTTGTTTCTGGTCTAGCTATATAATTTTGCCTTGTTTCTCATGTTTTTTCTTCAAGAGTTTGAACTAATTCATGTTGATGAATTTATGGACGAGTTACTCCATGAAGAGCGTGTTTGTGATATCATTTTGCCCAGACTTCAGGTACATGGTATTTCTTTAAAGTTTGATTTTTGCAGCCTATTTTTTATTTCTTTGTGAACCATTACTCTTTTTGAGAAGTGAAATCAGTTAGTTTGGTTTATAAATTCACCCATTCACGCTAGTTCTATATTATCCCACTGTCTCATCCATTCCATACACACCATAGGCAATTTACAGAGGCCAATTCACCAGTAAACCCGCACATTTTTGGGATATGGGAGGAAAACTGAAAACAGAAAATAGGAAACCCCCGTGGTCATGGGGTGAATGTGCAAACTACACACAGCACCCGAGGCCATGATCAACTCTGGTCTTTGAGACAGTAGTTCTACCAAGTGGGTCACTGTGCCAACCTGTGGTGGTTGACCACATTAAATTAAGCCTTCAATGCATTTGAGTCACCCTTTGTATGCATTATGAATTGTACAGTTATAGAACTTTGTACCACAACGGTTTGTAATTATTGCTATGAATCTAATCATCTAGAAACGTTATGTGTTGGAAGAAGCAGAGATGCTGGATACACGAGTCAGTGCTCTGGAAGAAGATATGGACGATGTAGACACAAGTGAAGATGAGGATGAAGATGATAAGGTGTGTGTAGATACCTAATATTAGATTACAGAACCGTAAAATAGTTTCAACATAGAAGAAAGCTGTTCTGCTTATTGAGTCCATGTAAAGAATCCAGCAAGTCCCATACACCCGCCTATCATTGCAAGTTTTTCCTATCTGATTCTTACCAGCTTCATTTTAAATGCTGCAATTAAATCTGCAACAATAACTTCCTGCCAGTGTATTCAAAATCCAAACCCAAACCACAACATCCTTATCTTGTGTCACTGTTGTTTATTTTCCCAGTGACCTTCAATCGAGAACAAACAGAAAATGCTGGAAAAACTCAGCAGGTCAGGCAGCATATTTGGAAAGAGAACAGGAAACATTTTGGGTTGTCAGCCCACCTACAGTAGTCAGGCAATTCTTCTACACCCTTTGCTAGTTAGCCATTTGACCATTCAGCCTATCTTAGAAGAAATTGGAGCACTTGAGGGAAACCTACATAGTTTCAGGGAGAGTGGTCCATTCATACAGCACCCAAGGTCATAGTTAATGCTGGGACTCTGGAGTGAGCGGCAATGTAAGATCTGCTGTGCAGCTCCTTTCACTCCAGGATCTTCAGTCATGATGAGAAGTTATTATGTGGCAGCTTATAATTAATTGCCTTTTGTAAGCCCTTGCAAGCTGCATCAACTAAATTTCCATCAGTGTTCCCGTCTGTTATTTCTTCAAAAAGTTATATTGGGCGACACTCCAAAGACGTACAGATATGTATGTTAATTGGCTTGGTAAATGTAAAAATTGTCCTTAGTGTGTGTAGGATAGTGTTAATATGCGGGGATCGCGGACCCAGTGGGCCAAAGGGCCTGTATCCGCGATGTATATCTAAACTAAACTAAAATTTGCATCTCTTGCTGAGATTACAGAAGATCTTATTTCTTTGTAAAGATGGATGTACAGTGCTCGTGTAGTACTTTGCAATTACATCCAGCATTTTGTGACTATCTTCGTTAAAGAAGATAGTCTGAAGAAGGGTCTCGACCCAAAACGTCACCTATTCCTTCGTTCCATAGATGCTGCCTCACCCGCTGAGTTTCTCCAGCATTTTTGTCTACCTTTGTTAAATGATGTTCACTAAGAGGGATGGGGTGGAGTGAGACCTGTAGATTCTGTTCAAGGTCGTTCAAGTGCTACAATATTCTCCTTCGTCAATACATCCATCTGTGCTTTTTACATTTTTGGATTTTTTTCCTAAATATCTATCTTGGAATCATTAGAACCCATTCCCGCTCTTATTTTTAGGCGAGATCTCTCAAGTCTTGATTGTCTGAACAAAATTATGTACAGACTGTTTTTTCTTTATTTTAGAAGGCAAAGTTATTTTCCTATCTGTAGCATATTGAACACTTTGTCACAGGCAAGAGCAGAGTATTTGATCTAACTCACCCCGTAGGCCCAAGGGCCTGTATGTGAACTGTGAGACTTTATGCACATGCAGTTCTTAGCATTTCTGTCTGAAAGTAGCTTAGATATTATATACATTCTATTTCAAGTATACATTCCCTAGATTAAAGAAAAATGTACTCCTATTGGAGCTAATTTTGTGTGATTTTAACGGACAGCTATACAATGCAAGCTTACCATATAAATTTAAATTTACGTTTATCTTAATTTTACCAAGAAAGTTAATTTATATTATGTGCTCTAATTTCCAGGGTAACAGAATGCCAACACCAGAGCCCCCAAGGAGAGGTTACCGAGATCTTGATCGGCCTCATAGATCTCCCTCTCCACGGTATAGGAGAAGCCGAAGCAAAACACCAAGGCGGTAAGAAAGTTCTTACCAGCTTAACTGTTCATTGATGAGTAACATACAAAGTGCTGGAAATTCACAATCAATTCATGGGCAACTAAAAGAACAGTTGGATTAATATTTCAGGTGTACACGTTTTCCCCCCCGGTTTACAACTTTTATGAATTTTCTCCATAGTTCATTGACTTTGAGATGGGTCTTTAACTTAGTCTTTTATTGCTGTAATAACTAGTGCTTAAGTCAGCAAGACATAATAATTGATATCTCAATGGAGAGTAAACTTTAATTGATGAAGCTGATGAGCTACAGTGCCCTCCATAATGTTTGAGACAAAGACCTTTCATTTATTTATTTACCTCGGTACTCCACAATTTGAGATTTGTAATAGAAAAAATCTACATGGTGAAACCAAAATGTATAAAAATTGCCTTTATTAAAATCTGACAATGGGCACTTTAACCACATGTGATTTTTTTTCTATTACAAATCTCAAATTGTGGAGTACAGAGGGAAATAAATGATGGGTCTTTGTCCCAAACATTATTGAGGGCACTATGTCAACAAGGAATACAATCCTACAACCCACAGAGAGTGATTGGAGTGGGCAGGGGAGAATGTTCATGCAAAGATCAACATGGCAAGACATTGAAAGCACAGGGAGAAAGATCACATGGGCCCAGAGGAAGAGGAGGCAAGATGATAAGAACTATTTCTGGATGGTGGAGAGAGGGCTTAAAAGTGTACATTACGATTTTATCATCTTTAACATTCAATTGTTGGTAAAACAATAGATTATTATTTCAGATCTTTTTGTCAAACTCTTTTGAGATAAGAAGTAAAATCAGAAACATGTTCTTTAAAATTAATGGGAAAAGTGTATTCGAATATCAAGTTCAATGTAGTGTCTTCAACATCATTTCATAGGTTTAGGCATACCTTTATTTGAAGACCTTGAGCATTTCTGACTGTTTTATTTTACTTCAGCTATACTGCATTTGAAGTTTTCTCTTATTTTTCTCAAGATTCTCTGGACTTGTGGCCACACAATTGATCTAGTAGTCAGTGGTTAGATCTTTTCAGAATGTATTTGATTAGCTTTTAACATTGCTGGAGAGCTAAAGCATTCATATTGTCTGCGAAAAATAACTTACGCAATGTACTACAGTTTTGTCAATTGTATACTCTGCTTTAGGGAGAGTACAAAAATAATACGTTTCTTAATCTGTCAATTTACAGACGAAGTAGATCTCCCAAGCGACGAAGGTACGTGTGTTTTTCAATATTGTCATTTTTAAATGCTGGAGCACCCACTACTTTTAAACAGGCTGATTTCTTACTTTAGGCCAGAGATGAAAAAAAAGTGTGACAATATGATTGAAGAGTTGTAAATTGTGAAGCCAGAGGAAGGAATGTAGGTGGAGGGAGGAGGAGGGGAGAAATCAGTGTGAAGGGGGAATAGGGTGGTTGTTAAAGGTTGCCTAAATTGGAGAGTTTGGTGTTAATATGTTGGGTTAAATGCCATCCAAGTGGAATATGAGGTGCTGGGTGGGGGAGGGGCTTGGAAAAGGCCTAGAGGTGGAGGCGACGGAAGATGAGCTCTACATTGTGGTTGACCCACAATCACATTGAGGTGTGGCCCTATACCCACACCGAAATAAGTTCTGGGCACTCAATGATGTAGAGTTCTTCATCTGTCACCACTACATCGATAACTGCTTCATGGACCTGTGCAGAATTCATTTACTTCACCACTAATCTCCACCTTGCTCTCAAATTTACCTGAATTATCTCTGACTAGTGCTTCCACACTGGTCAGAGATCATTTCCTTAAATAGAATCCCCAAATTCCTGGAATTTGATGGTATTTCCTAAAATTTACAAAAATGTTTCCTGCGTGCTATTTGTTGTTTTCTTTGCGGGCACAAGTTAACAACACAATGAAGAACAAGGCAAAACAGATCTATGTAACTACCGTATCTGCCTGCTTCTGTTACTCACTTGTTCAGTGTTATGCAATGCAGCTTTCGTTGCCTCCAACAGCTTTCGTTGTCTTCATTTTTTCAACCGGCTCCCATGTGTCTCGGTCTCTGCGCTCTCTCTCCCTCCTTCCCTCCCTCTCTCCCTCCCCCCTCTCGTATTTGCTTCCAGGATGAAGCTTATCAGACTAGGACATCTTTCTTCAATTAACATGAATTTTCCCCCCTGCTGTCAAAGATGGATTCCCGCACCCGCGGCTACTCTGCGTCCCGTAATTCTGCTCTCGCTCCCCTTTCCCACCCCCCCCCCCCCCCCTATGCAACAACTTGGTTCACTCATCCCTCCCATCCCCATCTCAGGCACTTCACCCCGTAACAGCACGAAATGCAACACCTGTCCCTTATACCTCCTCCCTTGCCTCTATCCAGGAACCTCTGTAGCCCTTTCAGGTGAGACACAGATTCGTATGCACCTCCTCTAACCTCCATCCATCTGAAAAGGGGTCCCACCCACAAAGTTGCCTATCCATGTTCTCCAGAGATGCTACCTGACCCGCTGAGTTACTTTAACACTTTGTTTCTTTTTTTGTAAACCAGCATCAACAGTTCCTTGTTTCTACTTATTTCTCACTTTATTTTACTGAAGCCCATCACCACGTCGTGAAAGACATCGCAGCAAAAGTCCCAGACGTCACCGTAGTCGATCCAGGGATCGTCGTCACCGATCGAGGTCCAAATCTCCAGGTACAATTCTTGGCATGTTTACAAATCAATGTCTTGCTGTTTAAATCGTGAAGACTGAACTCTTATGTAGCGTGTAGTTTTGGTGAAGATGGTAGAATTTACTTTTTATGTTTTCTCAATTTTATGACTATTTTAAGACTCCACTGTACTTCTCCCATCCAGAGCAAAAATAAGGTTTGTTTGTCTTCATCTTCCATCTCATGTGTTCGATGGATCATCCTCTATAATTTCCACCACCTTCAGTGAGATGTCACAACCAGTGGCATCTAGACATTCCCTTTCATCATTCCAAAGGATATTTATTTTTTACAGCTCCTTGGTTCACTCATCCATCTCCATCCACACTCCTTTTCACGGAGCCTTGTTATGGAACATTTATGCTTTTACCTTTTTTCCTTCGTATCATTTAGGGCCCCTATCTTTCTTTTAGATGAAGTGGTGATTCATTCATTGTGCTTCCAATTCAGTGCATTGCACTTGATGCTCATAATGTGATCTCCTCTAATTGCAGAAACTAGTGCAGATTATTGAATACATTTAAAAAAAATCACTATCACTTCCTAGTGAAATAATGATTTAAAAAAAAAATGTATTCATTGACATTATGATCAGATATATCTAAGGACATTACGGGAAACTAGGGAGAAAATTGCGGGAGCCCTGGTTGAAATTTACGAGTCGTCCTTAAATACGGGAGAAAGGCCGGAAGACTGGAGGGTGGTAAATGTTGTGCTGGGAACTATATGCCGGTGAACTTAACTGTAGTTGGAAAGTTACTAGAAAGTATTCTGAAGGACATGTTGTACAGGCATTTGGATGGGCAAGGGCCGATTAGGGATAGTCAGCATGGTTTTGTACGTGGGAGGTCGTGTCTCACAAATCTGATTGATTTATTTGAAGACATGACCAAAAAGCTCGATGAGGGCAGAGCTGTAGATGTGTACATGGATTTTAGTAAAGCACTCAACAAGGTGTGGCATGGTAGGCTGCTCTGGCGGGTTAGATTGCATGGGATCCAAGGAGAGATAGCTGAATGGATAGCAAATTGGCTCCATGGAAGGAAGCAGAGGGTGATGGTGGAAGGTTGCTTCTAGGATTGGAGGCCTGTGACTAGTGGTGTGCCTCAGGGTTCAGTGCTGGGCCCGTTACTGTCATCTACATCAATGATTTGGATGAGAACATACAGGGCAAGATTAGCAAGTTTCCTGATGATACAAAAGTTAGTGGCTTTGCAGATAGTGAAGATTGTTGTGAAAGATTGCAGCTGGATCTGGATTGATTGGCCAGGTGGTCGGAGGAATGGTTGATGGAATTTAATACAGAGAAGTGTGAGTTGTTGTATTTTGGGATGTCGAACAAGGGCAGGACCTACACAGTAAATGGTAGGCCTCTGGGTAGTGTTGTAGAGCAAAGGAATCTAAGAGTGCAGGTGCATGGTTCCTTGAGGGTCAGGTTGCAGGTAGATAAGGTGGTCAGAAAGGATTTTGGCATTTTGGCCTGTGTTGAGTATAGACGTTGGGAGGTCATGTTGCAGTTGCATAAGACGTTGGTGAGACCGCATTTAGAATATTGTGTTCAGTTCTGGGCACCATGTTATAGGAAAAATATTGTCAAGCTTGAAAGGGTTCAGAAAAGATTTACGAGCATGTTGTCAGGACTAGAGGGTGTGAGGTATAGGGAGAGGTGGAGCAGGCTGGGTCCCTATTCCATGGAGCACAGGAGGATGAGGGGGGATCTTATAGAGGTATACAAAATCATGAGAGGAATAGATCAGGTAGATACACAGAGTCTCTTGCCCGGAGTTGAGGACCAGAGGACATAGGTTCAAGGTGAAGGGAAAAAGATTTAATAGGAATCTGAAGGGTACCTTTTTCACACCAAGGTGGTGGGTGTATGGAACAAGCTGCCAGAGGAGATAGTTGAGGCTGGGAATATCCCAACAATTAGACGGGTACATGGATAGGACAGGTTTGGAGGGATATGGACCAAGCGCAGGCAAGTGGGACTCGTGTAGCTGGGACATTGTTGGCCTGTGTGGACAAGTTGGGCGGAAGGATCTATTTCCACACTGTATAACTCTATGACTGTGCTTCACTGGAACAGTGAAGGTGGTCAAAAAAGAAGTCAGTGGGAGTGAGATAAAAAATTAAAGTGACAGGTAGCTGGAAGCTGGCGAAAGAACCATGTGTTAAGTATTCTAATTTAAATAGCCTTTGAGAAGACCGCCTAGTACGGAAGGAATGTGCTGAAAATGGCCTTGCACTTGAGATCACAGGGTGTGTGGTCATTATGTTAAGGATTAGTAACCTGAAGGCTCAGACTAATAATCCTGAGTTCATACTCTGCCATGGCAATGTGAAGCTTGTTTGTTTTAGAAAAATCTGCAGGTTAACTGCAACTACACGTGATTAAGCAGTTCATGGATTAAAACAAATATCTAAATCTGTCGTGTCCTCGTCTATTTTAGATGCTGTGACTGATTCACACCACTGTGTTTATTCTTGAACAGTTCTACATAGTTACTTTTTGGTTATATTGCTTTATATAACATTTTTTATATTACATAATCTTTTGGTGAAAATTTATCAGGCTTACTTATATAATGTCTACTTCCATCACTAATATATCTGTTATACATTTTAAATAGGTCATCACAGAAGTCATAGACACAGAAGTCATTCCAAGTCACCTGAAAGGTAATGTTAGTTTGACACAACTTTTTCTTATTAATCTGCATTAACTTTGTGCATTATTGCTAATCACTTTTACATTGTTATTAGATCAAAAAAGAGTCACAAGAAGAGCCGAAGAGGAAATGAATGAAGGTTCCACAAACTGTCAAATATATATTTCCAGTGGATCACAAGACTTGTTTGTAGATAAAACTCTGATGTTAACAAATTTTGTCTTTGGTATTAATTCTAAGATGTTATTTGCAAGAATTAATTTTAGTTACAAAAGCACTATGGTAAATCTACTAAACTTTTTGGAATAGGCAGAGTAATTAAAAAAAAAATTCTGTGAATACAAAGAACATTGAGTACCATTTAAAGTTACTTAATTTTTATGACTTGAATTTGATAATGTTATGGTTTTCATAACAAATTCATTATATTTTGGCTAATATTTGGACAAATGACCTAAATTACACAATGGTGATACAAAGATGCATTTAAGACGTAATTTATCCAATTTCTGAGTCTTTGATTGTCAAAGCTCATACTGTTTTAAGAACTAAAAGCCAGTACCATAGAAAATGTTATTGCCATGTATGTATTATACAACTAAAGTGCATAACCATTTTGTGTATACGACCTAGCTAACCACAGAATGTCCACCTTCATTGGCAAAATACAAATGAACAATTTTAAAAGGGGATATTGGAAATATATTGTGATTATAAAATTCTTTGATAAGTACATGCATTAAACTGGAATGTCTGTATTGATTATGTATTTAAATCTCCCGTTCAAGATTTATATCCATGACTTTTCAGTGAAAAATGTCAGAGGAAGAACTTAGTTTACCATGGAGGTATACCATGGGGGTATACCATGATTCCCAACCATCAGGAGTTATGAGAAAAAACAAAATAATCTGTTAAAAACATGCACCATTTCTTGGAAATTAAACTTAATTTAGAAATTTTTGTCCCACTTTTTGAAATTTTGACATAACGCCTTTTTATATTTATATGATCAAGGTGCTTCAGTCTGAACTGACTTGAGCTGTTATGTATGTAAACATGATTTTATTACAAAGCATATCTGACTTGTTAAAATGCTCCTGACCACTTCTGGCTCCTGTATTAAAATTGTAGATTAATTTAATATCATGCTATTTTTCCTGTCAGTCTTCAAAAATTGATGAAGAACATTTGCGACGGATAGGTAATGATGAGATGACCATCTGAAGCCAACAACTGTTTCCTTTAAGGTTCAATAGACCAGACCAGAAATTTAAACACAATCCAATTAATTGATGATTCCAACAAATTGGTTAGTGCCAGCCTTCATTCAGTGGTAATAAATTTGCCTGGTTTCAAACCTTGAAGACTTGAGCATGTAATGTAAGCCTGTACATAAAAAAGATATAGTCAACAATTTAAAGAGAGGTTTTGTTTTGGTGCTCTGAACAATGGTGTATTCAACCAACATCACTGAAGTATCAATTTTTCTCATTGTTGTGGACATCAATAAAAATAGTTCATTCTTTGAAGTGTCATAGAATTTAAAAAAAATATGTATATTACGCAAAATTATTCTTTCATAGAATTTGTTAACGGTTATGATATTAGACAAAAAGATGTATCATGGAACATTCCCTTCTCATGCAACTGGAGTACATTATGTCTATTGACAAACTAGGCAGAGGATTTACAAAAACTGAATGCTGTCAGCAAGAAAAAAGAGTGAATCTAGAGTTTTTCAGATGTTTACAGTGCCCTCTGTAATGTTTGGAACAAAGACCCATAATTGCTTTATTTGCCTCTGTACTCCACAATTTGAGATTTGTAAAAGATAAAATCACATGTGGTTAAAGTGCATTGTCAGATTTTAATGGGCCATTTTTATACATTTTGGATTCATTATGTAGAACTTACAGCAGTTTTTATACATCACCCCCCCCCCCCCCATTTCAGGGCACCATAATGCTTGGAACACAGCAATGTCATGTAAATGAAAGTAGTCATGTTTAGTATTTTGTTGCATATTCTTTGCATGAAATGACTGCTTGAAGTTTGCGATTCATGGACATCACCTGGGTATTTTCTCTGGTGATGCTCTGCCAGGCCTCTATTAGAGCCATCTTTAGCTTATGCTTGTTTTGGGGGCTCGTCCCCTTTAGTTTTCTCTTCAGCATATAAAAGGCATGCTCAATTGGGTTCAGATCGGGTGATTGACTTCACCACTCAAGAATTGACAATTTTTTAGCTTTGAAAAACTCCTTTGTTGACTTAGCAGTATGTTTGGGATTATGTCAATGGTCATTGACAAAACCACACCTGACTCTTGAAGAGCGTTTCTGATCTGTCAGACAGGTGTTTGGGGTTTTTTTTTTATTATAGAGGGAATTCTTCTGTCATCAGCTGTGGTGGTCTTCCTTGGCCTGCCAGTCCCTTTGCGATTAGTAAGCTCACCAATGCTCTCTTCCTTCTTAATGATGTACTAAACAGTTGATTTTGGTAAGCCTAAGGTTTGGCTGATGTCACTAATAGTTTCATTCTTGTTTCTCAGTCTCAATGGTTTATTTGACTCATTGGCACAACTTTGGTCCTCATGTTGATAAACAGCAATAAAAGTTTCCAAAGGTGATGGAAAGACTGGAGGAAAGACTAGGTGCTGAGAGCTCTCTTATACCTCCATTAAGGAGGCAATTAAACACACCTGAGCAATTACAAACGCCTGCGAAGCCAAGTGTCCCAAACATTATGGTGCCCTGAAATTGGGGGGGGGGGGGGGGGGGGGGGGGGGAGGAGAGGAGGGAGAGGAGAGGAAACAGACGATGACTATGTATAAATACTGCTGTAATTTCTACATGGTGAAACCAAAATAATTGCTTTTATTAAAATCTGACAATGTGCACTTTAACCACATGTGGGTTTTTTTCTCTTACAAATCTTAAATTGTGGAGCACAGAGGCAATTAAATAAAGGATGGGTCTTTGTCCCAAACATTATGCTGTACATATAAACTACATATTTTAAGCTAGTAAACAATTTCAAGTTAAAGAGTGGCACAGAAACCAACTGCAACCTTGGATTATGCCATGAGAGTTAGCTGCTGTCACTGCACTGTTACTTGGTCATTTCAGATTTTGAGGTAAGCTGTAGTAGCATTTTACAGATATTCCCCACATGATGTTTAGTCTGCCCTGCCTGTCCTTTTAACTCGGGTCCTCCAGTCCAGTAAAATCCTTGTGAATTGTTTCCATACCCTTTCCATCTTAATAACATCCTGTTGGTTTATCTTAAACCATACCGAGTCTTTGCTGCCATTCATCGACAGTGCTCAATGACCAGTGTTCCATTTCCTCCAAAATCTCATCCTGCATAGTCCCCTTCAAAATCTTCATCATACATCATTCAGCCTCACAGCCCATTGAGTTCCCTGTATTCTGATATTTGGATCAAGCTATGTATTTTTTTCCATTTCATCTTAGCTGCGAAGGCCCTTCTCCAATCTGATCCTACTTTAATGACTCCCTGCCATGATAGCCAAGTATTCTGTCAATCTGAATAGATATCACATTTCTGAAATAACCCTTGGGGTATGAGTTACAAAAGGAACCTAGGATTGGGTATACCTGAAAATAATTCAAGAATATTATCTTTATGTGGCTCAGAGTGAATTAGAGTACACAGTTTATGGCACACAGTTCATAATGCGTGTTTTATGTTATGGTGTAAAATTTTTGTAAACCATTTTTAGTGTTGATCACATATTTCAAGCAGTGGATGTAGTAATGTCAATCATTTAAATATCTTACAGTTTAAATTAATGTTATACCGTTGAAACTTTTTTAATATGTAGTTGTCTTCAAGTAGTATTTTGTTTCAACTACCTTGATAGGCAGAAATACTAAGAATTATTTAGTACTGCAGGAGCATGTAGTCACATAATGAGAGTGGCATTTGAGATGTAAAAAATGTGTATTGGAAGTGTGAAGGTGGAAAATGGCACGTCACATTTATTGTCATATATATACAGGTACAATAAATATCTTGCTTGTCGCAGCATCACAAGCATATAAATTTGGACAACATGAAAGCATAAATGATACATAAATTCTCTAGATAGTGGAAATATTGTGCAAAACATAATAGAAAACCAACCTATGGTAGTGATAGAGGTGGTCCATAGTGTTCCATTGCCAAGGTATTATTGGGATTGTTTGTGCAAGCCGGTTCAAAAGGTAAAGGTTTGTGGGAAGTAGCTGTTCCTGATCCTGTTGATGTAGGCGTTCAGGCTTTTGTACCTCCTGTCCAATAATAGCATTGAGAAAGGGATTGGGCCGAAAGGGAGAGAATCTTGATGAAAGATACCGCTGCTTTGAGACAAGACCTTCGTAAATGCTTTCGATGGTGGGAAGGGTAGTGCCTGTGATGGATCGGACTGAGTTCACCAAGTTACAGCCTCATGCATTTCTCTGGAATTGTACCACGTTGTGTTCCAAAGAGCCAGGATACTTTCTACAATGCATCTGTGGAAGTTTATTTGGTGACATGCCAAATAACTTTAAAATGTTAAGTAAGTAGAGGTGCTGTGGGAGTAATGTGTGTCAGATGCAAGGTGTACCAGTATTAGGTTATTTATGATTCAGATTGGAGCTATTTTCAGTAAAATTTAAATGATGTGTATAAACTGGACAAAATTGCACAAATTTAAAATAATAGGAAAGTTTTAAGAACATTCTTCAAGTAGTAATCAGTTCTTGGAAAATATTTCTATGAAGATTAGAAGGGTAGAGGCCCTGGAATTATTTAGAAAGTGATTAGCTGCAACAATATCTGAATTATGTTAGATTGCAAACCTTGCTCTACAATGATCTTGAGAAGTAGTATAAATAAAGTAAACTTTATATTATGACAGAACACAGTAAAGGATTTTCTTAGCATTAGGATTTTGAGCGAGGGTGAAAAGTAATTGTAGCAGGAATGGATAAAATGTGGCAATGGAGAATGGAATATGATGGTAAACAAAAGATTCTACAAAGTATCATATTTTCCCTCTGGCCACATCCCCATCATACAGATATTGTACTTCATTCTATGTGCATCTTAAATATGCAGCTGAAGAATCCACTTGATATTCCAATTTCTACTTGAAAGACTGATATTGATATGGGTAGTCCAACTTGAAGAGGGACCATATTGGACCTGTACTGGGAATAAGCCTGGCCCAGTGATTGTTTCAGTGGAAAGATTATTTTGGATAGAGTGATCACATCTTCATAAGTTTTAACATGGTTTTGAATAAAGTCTGGAACTTGGAAGGTATTAAACTAGGGAGGGCGGATTACAGCATTAATAGACAGTAGCCAGGGAAATGCTATTGGGTGAATCCGTATCTGATGTGTGAAAGTACACAAAGCAAGTCAGGCATCATCTCTGGAGAATATGAATAGGTGACGTTTTGGGTCGAGACACCTTCAGACTGATTGGGGGAGAAATTGCCAAGCCATTGCCTAACATTGGAGAATTCAATGTTCATATTCTACCCAAGCGGAATATGAGGTGCTGTTCCTCCAGTTTGTGTGTGGGCTCACTCTGGCAATGGAGGGACCCAGGACAGAAATGTCAGTAAGGGAAGGGGAATTAAAATGGTGAACAAGTGACCAAAAGCATGTGTTCAGTGAAATGACCGCCCTGAGTCTATGGTCTCATTGTAGATGAGGTTAGAGGAGGTGCACATAATATGTCTCATCTGGAAAGACTGCTGGGGTCCCTGGATCGATGCGAGGGAGGAGGTATAGAGACAGGTGTTACATCTACTGTGGTTGCAAGGGAAAGTACCTGGGGAGGGGGTAGTTTGGTTGGGAACAGATGAATGATCAAGGAATTGTGGATGGAGTGGTCACTAGAAAGTGGTGGAGATGGGAAGATGTGACAAGGTAGGATCATCTTTGAGGTGATGGAAATATCGGGATGATGTGTTGGATGCGGAGACTGGTGGGGTGAAAGGTGAGGATCAGGGGAACTGTATCCTTCCGTGAGGAGCAAGAGTAGAACTAGGGAACACAGAAGTAATGTGGGTGAGGGATCCTTCAATGACAGAAGGGGGTGAGACATTGTTATGAGTTGTTTAAAGACCAGGTGATCAGAGTTCAAGACCAGCAAGTTCCAGTAAGGAGAAACGATAAGTGAATCTTGGATGACCAAAGAGAATAAAGAATTAGATTAGTTCAAAAAGAGATGAAGCGTATGTGGAGGTGCAGACAGGGCTTGTGAGGAAAATAAAGCAAGAGGAAAGAACTCAAGCATTCAATTAGAATATCCAAAAAGGATAATGAAATGTCATTGGCGAGTTGGATTAAAGAACAAAAACTTTTTAAATGTACATTTAAAAACAAGAGGATAACCAGTGAGAAGGTAGGACTGTTCAAAGAAACAGGAGGGAACATGCTTGGAATAGAGTATGTAGTATCTGTATCGAACAAGTATTTTGCACCTGTGTTCACTAATGAGAAGAATGTGGACGACAGAGAGATCAGTGGGGGGGGGGGGGGGGATAGTAACATGCAAAGGCAGTTTGAGATCACAAAAAAAGTGGTGTTGGGGTTGTTGAAGACCATTATGGTGGATAAATTCTCAAGGGCCTCATTGAATGTATCCCAAGTTACTGAGAGGCAAAACAGATTGCAGGGATCTTGATGAAGATTCTTAGCTTCTCAGGCCATAGGCGAGGTCCTGGAGGACTGGAGAGTTCAGGCTGGAGATCTGTGAGCAGTAGAGTCCTGCAGGAATCTGTGCTGGGCCCTCTGTTTGTGATACAGATAAATGACTTGGACATAAATGTATATGGTTTAGCTAGTAAGTTTGCAGACAACACAAAATGGGTGGAGTTGCGGACAATAAGCAGGGCTGTCAAAGTATACAGCGGGGTATCGATCAGCTACAGGTATGGGTGGAAAAATGGCAGAGGGAATTTTATCCAAGCAAATGAGATGTTGCACTTTAGGAGGTCGAATGTATGAGGAATGTATACACTGAAGGTTATATAACCTTTGGTATCCAAAGGTTATTTTTATATCAAAGCAGAATTGATGTACAGAGAGATATTTGGCGCCATGACTATAGCTCACTGAAAGCAACACAAGTAGATAGAGTGGTAAAGAAGGTGCATGGTATGCTTGCCTTCATCGGTTGAGGCACTATAAAAATCAGGAGGTCATGTTGCAGCTTTATATTACTTTGCTTAGGCCGCATTTGGAGCATTATGTGCTGATGGAAAATGGAGGAGGACTGGCCAATTTTTGTGCCTTCCACCACAGTGATGATTGCTGTGGTGGATGTTTGTGTTAAATTTTTATCGTGTATTGTGTGTCCTTTCTCATTGTACCGCTGCTGACAAATTCATTTAACTTGCACTTTATGTGCAATGTGACAAATAAAACTGATTGTATTGTATTGTTCTGGTCACCTCATTACAGAAAGGATGAGCAGGCTTGGGAGACGGAGCAGAAGTTTGCCAGAATGCTGTCTGTATTAGAGGGTATTAACTAATATCTAATGGCATTGAGGGAGGTAAAGGCAGATACGATTGTGGAATTGAAGAGGCTTTTGGATAGGCTTGTGGATATGCAGGAATGGAGGGATAGGGATCATGTATAGGTAGAGGAGATTAGTTTAACTTGGCATCATGTTCAGCATGGACATGGTAAGCCTAAGGATCTGTTCCTGTGCTGATCTGTTCTATGAAATAACTATGTAATACAGAATTATTAAAAAGCTACAGTTTATTTTTTAAAAGGCTTTTGGCACTA
Source organism: Amblyraja radiata (assembly GCF_010909765.2). Taxonomy (NCBI): domain Eukaryota; kingdom Metazoa; phylum Chordata; class Chondrichthyes; order Rajiformes; family Rajidae; genus Amblyraja; species Amblyraja radiata. The sequence goes on from NC_045965.1 coordinate 39,974,777, forward strand.
TATACTTCTGTTCTGAACACAGCTGACCATCTTTAAACCATATTTTCTTTTTTTAAGAACCATATACAAAGTCTGAGGCAGCCAAAGTATGCATACAACAGAGAAAATAAATCCAGTTTTTTTTTTAAAAAAGCTTTTTTTTACATTTGCATCAAACAAAAAATGATTTTACCCCACCTTCAAAAATGGGAGGCATTAAAATAGATGTGATCTGTATCATAAATCACATTTTGGTGCATTGCAACAAAAAACTATTAAAAATTACAATCAAGTTTCGTCTATATACAAATCATACAGTTTAAAAACAATCTTAAAATAATTTTGTTCTTTCCCTTCCCAGATAAGATCTGTAACTGTATATTATGTGGATTTCCACTTAAGTCACTTCTTTTGCTGAATGTAGTTCATCCGTATTCTTCCTTGCTGCATGATTGGAAAACGCTGGTTATTGTGGATTGTAGAACCTGCCAAAGTAGGCACATATATAGGTTTTACAGGAAAATGTACATCTACTTTATAAGAATGTAATGTTAAGTTTATGATGGACTTGAAAAAATTACGACATTAATGACAATACCACATTCACAAATTCCACATAAATATGACTACTACAATATTCAGTCCTATCAAACACAAGCTGCTCTGCATACAGAAAGAAGCCCCCTTCAACTAACCCGGAGGTGGACAACAAACCTACTTTACCATTTACAGTATATATAGTTAGGTGTTGATCTTACTCGTCATTAATTCTATCAATCATAATGTACATACAATAATCTGTATGCTTTCAAAGAAAATCTTGATCAATTGGAATAAGAGAGGAAGAGTGGGGACCAATGAGTTTAAAGATTATCTTCTCTATTGCATTTCTCTCAAAAAATCTGCCACACAAAACCAAGGGATCCTAATGTGTATCATTTAATGTAAAATGTGCATTATATGGGGTGGAAGATGACTAAAATTCTCTTGGGAACTACTTGTTTCAAAATCTTTTATAATACGGCACATTGGCTCAGCAGTAGAGTTCTGCCTTACAGCGCTTGCAGCGCCTGAGACCCGGGTTCGATCCCGAATACGGGCGCTGTCTGTACGGAGTTTGTATGTTCTCCCCGTGACCACGTGGGTTTTCTCCGAGATCTTCCATTTCCTCCCACACTCCAAAGACCTGTTATTGTAGGTTAATTGGCTTGGTGTATGTGTAAATTGTCCCTAGTGTGCGTAGGATAGTGTTAATGTGCGGGGGATCACTGGTCGGTACGGACTCGGTGCGCTGAAAGGTTTTTTTTCCCGCGCTATATCTCTAAACTAAACTAAAACTACTATTGGGAATACAAACAAGCTAAGAAGCCATATTCCTATATTTAGCAATACTTAAACAAATCAGAGTGGTTTGTTGTCATTGGTACCTTGAGAGTAGTAGGATTTGTTCTGCTGAGGATAGTTCGTATTTCCCTGCTGAATGAAGTTTTGAGGCATTCTGTAAGGCCACGGTGCTTGAAAATGAGGAACAGAATGATGCTCCCAAGATATGGGTGGTGGATTTAGTTTTGCAAATTGCCCCTGAAACCTTTGATCTGTGATTCCATGAAGGAAAAAAAATTCACAAGTTTGTTTTAAGACATAATTGCTTAAAATGAACATTATGGAACTATGTCCATGCATTTTCTGTCACCTTCTCAAACTCATGTATATGTGTTTTCCTTTATTATTTCTTCTGCAATATCCTGTTTTATTCTCACATAAGGTAACATTCAAATCTTTTGCTGCCTGATATACTTACTTCATCAACTTAATACTTAAAAACAATGTCAGAAGTACAAGCAAATTACATGTTGTACTAAAGGTAGTAAATCTAAAATAGCGTAGTGTTTAATAATACTTTTATAACCAATGAGCCAAAGGTTCTTATCGATAATTGATTTAAAATTATAAAGTTAACTAGGGATAATTTTACAAAAATGCAAAATTATAAGCTCAATTACCCTCCAAAGCAGGCCAGAATAATTACTTTTTGTTTTTATTGGAGCCATATTTGCACATATAATAATTATTCAAGTGAAATACTTCTGCTGGAAGCATTTAAAATAGTGAAGTTTAAAAACAAAGTTTTACGATTGGACATAAGCGTTTCAATTGGTTTAATTTTCTTCCGAAATCAAAAGGTATTTGTGTAATTCATATTGTAATTTTATGACTTGCAAAATGCTGCCCACAGTAATAAATTATACGGGAAATATTTTGCTGGTCTGGCTCTATCATTTTCATATAAGAGCCATTTGGAAATTGAAGCTTTTCTCAACTGCATGATAAACATTTAGTACATTGTTTTTATGCTTCCGTCATCTTTTGAGCACAAATTCATGCTGGTGTAGGATTTTGCAGGACCCAGCAGCTTTACAATGGCATGACACACGTGTGCTCACAATCTGAGACTCTGCATGCCATCCAGTGGTGATGGATTGGGGGATGAGCAGCTAACTCTGGAGGGTAACTGTAGCATGCCAATTTTTGCCCTAACAAATCTAGTACAGAGTGGACATCGTGTGGTCACCCTGTAGTGGGGTCTTTATCATCAGAGCAGTGCCACCATAGATTATCAACAGTTGCAAAGCTCATTTATAATTACATCTGCTAATTTTGCTCGTATACATTTTTGCTAAAAAAATATTATATATAAGAAAATACACATGCTATTAAAATGTTGAACTATAAATGTAAAATTAATCATGTCCATTACAGAGCACATTTGAAGAATAATAGCTACACATTAATATAATGAGAAAAAGAAATATACCTGAAGCTCCCAGAGTGCCATTTCCCACTAGTGTGCTGCGAGTCATGTGATTGTGCCACTGTCCATCGTGAGGAGTGTTGGAGATACCCATAGGCCTGGCAGCAGGCTGAGCAAAGATGATACTAGGATCATTGAGATTCATACTGTTGGGATTAGCTGTGTTGCTGCTAGACCGTATAGGAAAAGGCATGTTGGGATGGTTACCAGATGCAGAGTGAAGGGCAGCAGGCCACGAATTAGTGGGCATTTGCACCTGGTGCTGTGATCTGCGTGACTGAATTAAGTTGAGTCCGTGCAGATTGGAATACTGACCTGGATGATGTTGAGTGTATGGAAACAGGGGCAATTGAACCTGACGGGTTGGTTGAGCAAGTGTCTGTAGAAGTTTATTCTGAGAACCAGCCTGTTGGGTCTGTGGATGCGAAACAGAAGCTATTTGAGATGAATTTGGTGTTAATTGCTGATGCGTAGTTTGAGGAGAATAAGGAGGCATCTGATGTGGTTCTGACTGAAAATTAGAAACAAAAAAGCAATGAGACAAACTATTGCTTAGGTAAATGGATTTCCAGTTTCTAACATTCTTTCACTAAACCATGTTTTAAGAGGCGAGGAAATAAATTACAAAATATTGTGTGTGGGAAAGGAAGGCAAAGTGAAAATAGTTCTAAAATGATTTCTCTGATATACCGTTTTCCAATACAAATATGTCACTTAAACTGTTTAGCTCTAAATATAAAAATTTTGCTTATCTCGTACACTGTTCATTTTCAAATTATGCTGTTAAACTCAATTCAGTTACAACCAGGGGTTTCTCCAGGGTAGTAAATTAAAAAAAAATGATTCAGGGACAAATTAGTACACATGCCAATTTCAACATTAGGGTCTTCAATGCTGGAGGAAACCCTGTGCAACTGCAGTACATGATGCAGGAACCAAAAACAAAAGACTTACACTTTCTGAAGATGGCCTGGTATGTTGTGGATAATCCTGATGATGTTCTGAATGTGACACTAAAGGCTGGGAAGTTGCTACTGTCTGTATATTGGTCAGATTCCGTGTAGCCTGAGGTACTGCAAAAAAAAAAGATCTTTGAAATTCCAAACAAATATGTAATATTGAATATTGTTTTACATTAATGCATTACTAATCAATTAATCAAGCAATTAATTAATTAATTAATTAGTCCGTTGATCTTTTAGTCGCTTCTGCTTGTCACATATAGTAGCAATGTTACAAAATTTTGAGATTTAAAAAATCAAGTCTGTAATTTATCCCATCAGATAAAGCATAAAAATAAGTTTAATTTGACACCTAATTCACTTTCATGTCTCAAGTATTTAAAAAGTTATGGCCATTTTCATACTCGGAAATGAGCATCTTGTTCCCTATTGATTTTCTATGGACATAACAAAAAAGCTGTGATCGTGAACAGTCAAAAGCCCATAACTTTCTTAAAAATTAAGAGAACTGAATGAAATTTTCAGTTATCATAGATTGAAGCATTCTGAAACAAATATAAAATAATCTTACTTGGATGACCTGAAATTAAAGCATATAATTAGTCAGTTACCCAATTGTAGCTAATTTCAGACTTCAATTACTAGATCTAAACATCTATCCATTTCTTAATAAATGATTAACATTTTTAAATAGCCTAAATGTCCAAATAATATTCACAAATAATTCACAATAAAACATGATTTTAAAATCTCATTTACATTAATTTATAGACCAAATGGAAGGAATTTAGTGTTCAATTGCTGTAAATAAATGCCCATTTAAATCAGCTTTCCAGTGGGTCCCTGTGGAACGCGCTGGTTTAGAACGTTCACATTGCGGTAGATTTGTGCCCCAAATGCCCAGAAAAATACTGCGGGATATAATGGGCCCAAAATGAGCTACTCGCAATATTAAACTTTGTATAAAGGGATCTTTAGAAGCCCTTTTTAATGTAAAAATAAGCTACATACCTTCTGTGGTTTGCTCTATGGGACCCTGCGGTTGCTGGCGGTCGCGGGTTTAGAGATTGATTTTTAAACTACTATAACTATTATACGAGGCATTTAAAACTAATAATAGCTTTTGCGACGGGGTCTTCCAGCGATTTTTCGTTAATGATTAACTAGGCTGAACATCTTCGATTTGAACAGCCTAGAGAAAATCGCGTTTTAAACCCGCCCCCCTCTAAACGGCGCCAAAATCGCGCACACCCGCAGCGGCAGATTTTCAACGACGCTTCAGGTAGGCTTTGCAACATACCTACATATAGCTAGACAATCCTATCTGAAATCTGAGTAATTTCTTTGAACTCATCTCCACTGCTTAGTATCTACTTTCTACGTAATCACCTGGGGAGTTTATTTTATGGGATATATGGAGATTGTCTTTTCTTTTGAATTTTCTTAGAAGGCTAGGAAGCTCCCTGGGGTGACTAGTTCATTGATGTTTTTGTGCATCTAGAAGAACAGATGCTTTTCATGTTCCTCAATAACATCATTACAACTGGGCAAAAACCTGCTTTCTCTGTATCATCAAACTATATCAATGAAAATGTATTAAAAAAAATATTTTACACCAAATGTTTTGAAAGAACAACTAATTTACTCAAGAACAGAGATATTGAATTAATACATCACTTCCCAACATTCTCATTACCTGACACCGTGTTGTTCCGTGTTCGGGATGTTCTGAATTCTGGGCAATCCCTTCTCATGTGGCCAGTGTCACCACAGATAAAGCATCGCTTTTCTCTTAGTTCTTTTTCTTCTTCCTTTGAATCCTTCTCTTCCTCTTTCTCATTTTCTTTCTTCTTCATTCTTAAAATAACAGTAATTATCTCAATTCTTTATTGGAAAATTGTAACAAGCAAGGATAGAATTATGATGTCCAGTTTTGGCTGATGTTATTGATAGTGTTTTTAATATAAAGGGCATTTAAAAGCATGGTATTCCAGGTTACTGTTATTTTTTTGAGTACATACATCTTTCGATTTAACGTATCTTATTTAATTAGTTTGAGATGCAGAGTACGATGGAGGGGGGAGGTTAGGTTGCTACAGTAAATTACCCTCATATAGGTAAATGGTAGGAAGGATCGTCTTGGGGCATTAATAGAGATGTGACAGAGTTATTTAAAGAAAATGTGAGGGGAAACAGGATGGATGGAACTGCTCTAAGAGCTGGCACAGACTCGATGAGCCACCATGGTCTTTTTTGTTACAAGGAAATATGAAATGAGTCGGGTGACTACAATTACAGTGAATGTAGTGCCTGGTGTGGAGAAATATACTATCCTGATCCCAGATGGGAGAATAGGCGAGAGCAGATGCACAGGGAAATGCAACAGACATGGTTGAATGGAGACACCAGAGACTGCAGATGCTGGAATCTGCAGCAACACACAATCTGCTGAGGATCTCAGTGGGTTGAGCATCACTGTTGTAGAGGAAAGGAATAATCACTATTTTGGTTCAAAACCCTACATTAGAGGGACAGAATGGCATCAGAACATAGTTGAATGCCTTACCAAACATGATGCGTGAAGGACTATGAATGAAAGATGAGCAAGTTATGCAAGGGCTTGAAGAGAGTACTGTCAGAACAAAAATGCAAATGAAGAAACTGGGAGCATGGATTTCCATATAAATGCAAATTCGTGGTTACCTCCTCCTTTTTGGACAATCTTTCATGTAATGTCCAATTTTCCCACAGATACGACAACACCTGTCATTTGGCGCCAACTCCCCATCAGTCAGGATTTTTGAATCAAAAAAGTAATCCTAACAACAAATACCATAATATGGGTTATGGATCAATTGATCATGGATATAAAGTTAATTGTTGAAAAAGTAAATTCTTTCAGTGTTAACTCACACACAATCCAAAGGGTTGAACAATATAATCTAAAGTTTAAAACAGAATTTAAACAAACATCAATCGCTATACATTTTACTTTGTTTTTCGTTTGTAGTTTTGTGACTTCTCCACCATTTTCACTGTCAAAATGTCATTAATTTTTTTTCATTTTTATCTTACATGCTTTTCAGCCAACTAGATTTTCCAATTCTTGAAGCGTGCCTCCAATTGGCAAATCACATTCTTGTACTCTTTCGTCACCTTTCACTCTATGTAGAACCGCTTCAGTTCTCTTGCCTTTCTTATAATGCTCTTTCCTTCTTTCTTTCGTAATATAGTTCAGTCTCGATCTCAATAGCTCTTATTCCCTCTCCAAATAATCTCAGATCAAATTACTTTATAGTCATGTACACCAGGATGCAATGAAATTCCTTGTTTGCATGAAGTTCACAGACTAAATAGTAGACACACAGTAATGATAAATACAAAAAAATAAATACAATGACAAACACAAACAATAGAGTGGTGCAAGATTAGTACAATCTTAAGTAATGCAAAACAAACCCCCCAAATAAGATAGTTAGTAGGACGTGGCAGCACCTTCGGGAAGGGGGTGTGAAAGTGGTGATTGGTTCAGGAGTCTGGATAGCAGTGGGGAAGAAGCTGCTCAACATTGATCTAATTAATTAAACTAACATTAATCATGATTATACATCCCCTCTCCATACAACTCGCTCTTTCAATAATTTGTTTCTTTTCTATATCAGTATCTGTAATTTCCCAGACAGCACATTACCGATTCAAAAAGCAGGTCATGCCTTTGATCATCTGGAATAACTTCCACCTCCTGACAGTCTATTATAAGATGGTTTCCATAATCTTTGCCAAAATTGCAAACTGGGATAGCTAACTGTGAGAAAAATACCCTGAACCGGACTATGAAACAACTGTATACTACAATACAAACTGGTCATGCTATATTTGTAGGAATTTGGCATTTCAAATATAGATCATCATTATTCAGTTCTCACTTGCCAAATAAAACCTTACAAACAGTATTGACAATATATGTTGGAACATAGATACCATTTCGAATGGTTGTATTGGATAACAATTCTGACTGAATTATAGAATTTACAACATACAAATAGGCCATTAACTCAAACAAGCATTTTCAAACACCAAATCTAATTCACATTTTTTCCCACTACTTTTCACTCTCATGCACCTACCTTTTAAAGGCATTTATGCTTTCCTCCCCAATTAATCTATGTGAAGGCAAGTTGCACATTCTAACCACTCAATGTGAAAGACTTTGGTCTGAAGTCTTTATTCGTGGCAAACTTAGATTCCAGGCCCCTAGTTTGGGATCTCGCTACCTGCAAATATTTTCTCCATATTTATCCAATCAAGCTCTTTAATAATAATTAAAACCCTAAATCAGGATCACCTCAGCCGTCTCATAATGAAATCACCTCTCAATTGATTCAGATGAACACAATAAAATAGATAGAACTTAATATGAATTTGTCACATTATAAAATACATATTTACACTGCAAAGTGCAGCTTCTGGCAACTATTTCAGAAATGAGGAAAGGATTAAAAATGCATCAGAATTATAATAATTATATACATACTGTTTCCAAGCCAGGATGTGGATATACAGGTGTACCAAATAATTTGCGTCCATTTATAAAAGCTTTCATTATAAAGTTAGTCACTGCAAGACAAATAATTATCTGCATTAGAGCCACATCTATGTTTTTTTTATGCAAAAAAACTTGCGAAAGCTTAACTGAAAGAGGACTTACTTTTCCTTGAGACTCCAGCACCAAGATTGTGATTCAAGTCAAAAGGATCTAGAAAATAAGGTCCAACATCATTTAATCTTGTTAAGGGCTTAAACTGCCATTAACCTCGTTCATTCATTTTGACATCACAGAATTATTAGAAATAATAATGATCTTACAATAATGCCGAGTACAGATTTAAATTTCAAAATGTCAACATATTCCAACAGTTTTACAATGATTTTTTTTATTTCATCATTTTGAATTCCTTCCAGTAAGCAATGCACAATGTGACTGTCTGTAGATTAGTTGATTATAAACAAATTAAAATTGTTTTTTAATCTATAATGGTGACATGGAAAATTATATGCTAGTAGGAAATAGTCACTCCCCGATTTATTGTAAGGGTTACGTTCCCTTACATTTCTCGTAGGTCTGATTTGACGCAATTTAAAAACTGCAGTTGTGTGTTAAGTGCTGGAGTAACTCAGCAGGTCAGGCAACATCTCTGGAGAGCATTGATAGGTGACATTTCGAGTCAGAACCCTTCTTCAGACTGATTCAGACTAAGTTACTCCAGCACTTTGTGTTGTTTCACCTTAAAACTAGACTTAATAGACTTGGGGCATTATTTTTGACTTTGCAATATTATTGATTCTTTATTTACGTATTTTATACATACAATACAATACAATACAATTTATTGTCATTTGAGCCTCAGTGAGGCTCAAACGAAATTCTGTTTCCACAGCCATACAAACAAAGACAATTCCTAGACATACATACAATTTAGTTCACACAAACATCCATCACAGTGAACCCACTGTGATGGAAGGCAAAGTCTTTTCTCTCCCCTGTTCTCCATGTCTCTCCCGATGTCGAAGCCCCAGGCGGGCGATGATAAGTCCCACGGCCATTTTAGGCCGTGCCGGGCGATTTACGGCCCCGCTCCCAGTCTAGAAGTCTCGAAGTTGGAGCCCCCGGCGGGCGCTGGAATGTCCCACGGCCATGAAGCCGTGCCGGGCGATGTATGACCCCGCTCCGGGTCGTTCCAACCCCGCGACACGGGCTGGAGAAGTCGCGTTGCGGGAGCTCCGGGAAGCGGTCTCTCTCTCCCCCCGGACCCGTGAGCTCCCGATGTCCCAGTCCAACGGACCTGCGGCTGCGTTGCTGGAGCCTCCGAGCCCCAGGAGTCGAGTCGCAGCAGCGAGTCACCACTGCTCCCCACGCTCCGAGGCCGGCCAGCCCCACGATGGTGAGTAGTCCACAGCTCCACAGTCTCCCGAGTCCCCGGGTCGTTCAGGTTGGAGGCCGCTCCACGGTGCTAGGCCCCAACGACAACGGAGACCCGACAGGGAAAAGGTCGGGTCTCCCAGACAGGGAAGAGATTTTAAACGGTTTCCCCCTTTCCCCCCCCCCTCCCGCCACATATACACATTTAAAACCAGTGTTAAAAAAAAAACAAACACTACATTTAACTAGACAAAAAATAAAAAAAAGACAGACAGGCTGTAGGGGCCGCTGCAACGGGTGAGTCGCGCCGCCAAAACTCAAAAATAGATAGTATGTATATATAATTTTTTGTTGTTTATTATGGGTTTTACAGAGTAACATGTCTACATATCTGTTGTGCTGCTGTAAATAAGAACTTCATTGTTTCATTTTGGGACATGATAATATAACATTTTTGACTTGAAGCACAGTCCATCACACAGAAAAGTAGCAATGTTACAAAATGTTGAGATTTTAAAAATCAAGTCTGCAATTTATCACATCAGATAAAGCATAAAAAGAAGTTTAATTTGACACCTAATTCACTTTCATATCTTCAGTATTAAAAAAGTTATGGCCATTTTCATACTCGGAAATTAGCATCTTGTTCCCTAATGCTTTTCCATTGACTTAACACAAAAGCTGTGATCGAGGACAGTCAAAAACCCATAACTTTCTTAAAAATTAAAAGAACTGAAAGAAATTTTCAGTTATTATATATTGAAGCATTCTGAAACAAATATGAAACAATCTTACTTGGATGACCTGAAATTAAGGCATATTAGTTAGTTACCCATTTTGTAGCTAATTACAAAATTCAATTACTAGATCTAAACATCTATCCATTTCTTAAGAAAAGGTTAATATTTTAAAATATCCTAAGTGTCCAAATAACATTCACACAATAATTCACAATATAACATGATTTTTAAATCTCATTCTCATGAATTTATAGGCCAAATGAAAGGAATTTAGTGTTTAATTCCTGTAAATTAATGGCCATTTAAATCATCTTGCGAGTGGGATTTTGTGGAACGCGATCGATTGGAACGTGCGGTTGCGGTGAATTTAAACCCCATATCGGCAGGAAAAATACTGCCGGTTCGTATGGGACCAAAATCACCGTTTCGCAACGTAAAATGTGGATTAAGGTCATCCTAAGAAGCACGTTTATATGTAAAATAAACGGCTTTCCTTTCGCTGTCCCGTACCTGAAATCCGTCCCCGTTGTCGGCGTTCACGGCATTAGGAACTGCTTTTTAGTTTACTCCAGCGCTGAAATGGTCCAATGATTTTAAAAAATTTCACAGAACGGCAGTCGGAATCTTCAGCGTTAACTAGCTCCCCGAGAAAATATAATCCTGGACAGGCGGTAGAAAACCGCATTTTAACCCCGCCCCCCCCCCAAAGGCGCTAAAGTCGCGCACACGGCCAGTGACAGAACTGCAGCGCCGCTGAAGGTAAGTTTTGTAACATACCTAAGAAAATCCTCCCCACCATTGAAACCATCTACACTTCACACTGCCCTGGGAAAGCAGCCAACATAATGAAGGAGTCTGAAGATGGGTATCAAGCCAAAATGTCACCTATCCATGTTCTCCAGAGATGCTGCCTGACCCGCTGAGTTACTCCAGCACTTTGTGTCTTCAACATACCGAAGGAACTTTTTCATTCTAGTCATTCCCTCTTCTCAGCACCTCCATTGGGCAGAAGATACAGAAGCTTGAAAGCACACACAAGATTCAGGAACAGCTTCTTCTCTTTTATAAACATAGAAAATAGGTGCAGGAGGAGGCCATTCGGCCCTTCGAACCTGCACCGCCATTCATTGTGATCATGGCTGATCGTCCCCTATCAATAACCCGTGCCTGCCTCCTCCCCATATCCCTTGACTCAACTAGCCCCTAGAGCTCTATCTAACTCTCTCTTAAATCCATCCAGTGACTTGGCCTCCACTGCCCTCTGTGGCAGGGAATTCCATAAATTCACAACTCTCTGGGTGAATTTTTTTTTTCTCACCTCAGTCTTAAATGACCTCCCCTTTATTCTAAGACTGTGGCCCCTGGTTCTGGACTCGCCCAACATTGGGAACATTTTTCCTGCATCTAGCTTGTCCAGTCCTTTTATAATTTTATATGTTTCCATAAGATCCCCCTCATCCTTCTAAACTCCAGTGAATGACCTTCTGGAACTGTTTTCCTACAATGCTGAGAACTACATTCTGCATTCCATATCTTTCTCTTCACTCTACCTATTGTACTTGAGCTTGGCTTGATTGTATCTATATACAGTATTATCTGATTTGATTGGATAGCACGCAAACAGAAGCTTTTCACTGTATCTTGGTAACGAGACAATAATACCTAATTCCATTAGAGTGTTTGCACCTTTCTTATATATGATCTTCATCCATATTGCCTCGCTGGACAAACCCTCCAGTGTGACATTCTCTCTGATTAGCATAGAACATTTGTTCTATATTTGTTCTATGTTCCAAGGTCCATTGTTAAACAAAGGTGGCAACAAGTTGAACATAGGAGCAAATGACCAAAGGCTTGTTGAAGGGAAAGGTTTTATGCACATTGGCAGAGACCCAAGTAAGCATTTTTAGAGTTTGGAGCCTCAATGTCTTAATAGGGAACCACTAATAGTGTAATGGCAATTTCAAACCTTTCCATTGTCATTACTACGTAGGCGGGGGGGGGGGGGGGGGGGGGGGGGGGGGGGGGATGGAGAATCTATGTATTTGCAAAGCCTGCTTGGGAAAGTTGCAAGCTGTGAGTCACAGCTCCAAGGAGTCTGGACCCTAGATGGAAGTTGAGGATAAGGTGAGGTGAGGTGAGGTGAGGTACAGATGTCCTTCCTTTTGTTAATATGTATGAGGGTTTTGCAGGAGAGCTGAGCAGGTTTGCAATGCACGATTAGGATTGGTCATAGGATGGGATGTTGAGTATTGTTAATTCTGTTGCAGAGTCTTTGTGCTGTTATCTTGTGATTGGTTAAAGTGTGAAACCTTGTTCAGATTATTTATACTGCCTGGGAAAATGTTTCTTTACTTTGGTTAACTGTCTTCCAACTGGATGGAAGCTGAGGATAAGGTGAGGTCCAGATGTCCTTCCTTTTGTTAATATGTATGAGGGTTTTGCAGAAGAGCAGAGCAGGTTTGCAAATGCATGATTAGAATGAATTAGCCCGCAACGTAACAGAACTTCACGCAATACTCCAAAAGGAAAATATATATTATTTAATCGGTTTGGATGAATCAACTGATACTACTGACTCGGTGCAGGTTTTATACTTCATTCGGGCCATAACAGAAGATTTTCTTTGCTACGAAGAGTTACTCGCTTTGGGCACTCTTACGGATAAAACACGAGGAATAGATTTCTTCAACAACTTTCAAGATAAATGTCGTGAAGTTGGACTGGATTTGGTTAATTTAGTGAGTGTATGTACAGATGGTGCATCTTCCATGACAGTTAAACGTGAAGGGTTTATTGCACAGATAAAAAAGGTATTATCAGATCCAGATGCTCTCATTTCTTTTCATTGTATCTTACATCAGCAAAATCTCTGTGCTAAATCTACTATTTTAATTGCCACTTTGCAACAAGTTATAAGTATTGTTAACTATATTCGTGCAAATGCAACACGGCATCGTCAGTTTCGTAATATGCTAAAGTTGGACGATGAGGCATTCAGTGTGGATTTTCCATATCATTGTAAAGTGCGTTGGCTATCGCAGGGACAGGTGTTAGCAAAATGTTTATCTTCGCGAGAACAGATAGTTAAATTTCATGAAGAACAGAATCAACAATGTGAATTATTGAAAGATTTGTATAGAAATACTGCATTTCCGTGTGATATCATGTGAAAGCAAAATTACTTGAATGTTTTTTTGCAAGATAAAACTAAAGGGCCTATCCCACGAGCATGCGACTTGCATGCGGCAAGCGCGACCAAACCGGAAGCTGGGGCCGCGCGGAGGTAGAGTGATCCCCGTTCAGGGCCGGTCCCACCAGCATGCGCCTGAATGCAGCGAGCGCGACCAAACCAGAAGCGGGGGTGACGTGAGTGAGTGACGTGAAGTTCGAGCGAAGTCCGCGGGAAGTTCGAGCGTGACGTACGGCGTCAAGACGCTGCGTACCGCGTCGAGACACTGCGCACGCCCGTCGAGGCGGTGCATACGGCGTTGAGGGAGCTGCCGGCCGGCAGGCCATTGCCGCGCGGAATTTTTCGAACACGGTCAGTTTTTCGGAGCCCCGTGCGATGTCGGGACCAGCTCCGCACAACTCCATACGGCTCCGGCGATCGAAGTGGGATCGGCCCCGCGAGGCCGTATGGCTCAAGTGACCATGTTAGGTCGCGCTTGCCGCATGGAGTCGCATGCTCATGGGACAGGCCCTTTATATATATTTTGCAAAAAATTCAAGCAATTCGAAAAAAGCTATCTTTTTTCAAAACTCTTTTCCTCAGTTAGCGAAGGTCATTGATGAGCAGGAGGATTCAAGCGAATCATTTGAAGAATACGCAGCTGTTAAAGACATTAATTAAAGAATACAATGAAAGGTTCAATGACTGAGAATCATGACATCACACTCAAATTAGCATTTCAACCTCACCTAGTTGATGTCTCCAAGGCTCCTAAAGAACTACAGATGGAATTGATTGAGCTCTCAGAAGATGACATTTTAAAGCCCTTATTTGACACTAAGAAAGATGTGATTGAAATATGGAAAAATGCAGCAGAATACCCACGTCTTCGGCAACAGGCACGAAAAATGCTTTCTTGCTTTTCAACCATTTATTGCTGCAAATCTATTCTCCTACCTAACCCAAATCAAGATGCCCTTAAGGTCACAAATGACGGATACCCATCTAGAAGATCAGCTGAAACTGTGTACCTCCATGTTACAGCCAAATATTCAAATGCTTTCCCACAAAAAGCAGTCACAACAAAGTCATTAAAAGGTTAGTTAACTTTAGAATTAACAAAATGGTTTCATTTTCTTGAAATTAGTACATAGTAGTTAGATTTTTACAAAATAATGTACATTTTGAAGTATGTCGAATTGAAGTTTCTTGGAAGCGGCCTTATTAGATTACAGCAAACTTAATGCGGCATTCCAACATGAAAAGGTTCTCCACCCCTGCTCCAGTCGATCCTGTGGTTTCGCTAGCCTCATCCGATGTATGTCACGCACATCTACGTATCAAAATCCCACCCCCAAGCGTACAAAATAATTCTGTAAGAAATATTTAGACAAAATAATAAAATATGCTAACAGTAACTACCTTAAGCAAGAATGGCTCCTACAAATAGTAAAGCAAATAAAACTGAAAAGTCGGAATAAGACATGCACAGATATTTAGAAGGACTGAGAACTAGCGGAGGAGAGAAAGGCCATGGAGAAATCTGAAAAGAAAGTGATCGCTTTCAGGAGTGACATTGTTGAACCCTTGGTAAAATTTGATAAGACTTGGGGAAAATTTATTGAACATTTTCATACAACATAATTTGCTCCCTCTTTAACCGTTATAAAAATTATTTTACCTCTATAGGGTGGAATGGACTTGACGACAAACAGGCTTAAATTGTTGAAATTCTCAGTTCAGATTCTGTTTTGCTTTGCTTTTTAAAAAAAAAATTATTTTATTTTTAATTCTTTTATTATTTTTTTTTCTTTAGTTTAGGGGGGTTTTGTTTTTTCCTTTTCTCTTTTTGTCTTTTTATCTGTGTTTTCTTTTTACATTTATAAGTTTCCTTTTAGAGATTTAACTATATTTACATAGAGACTGGGAGGTCTATATTCATTGTGTATTTTGACACTGGACTCATTTTAGGTGATACCTGTTATTAATGTAATCCTGATCCTTATGTATCAATACCATTGTTATGTTTATCATTATTCTTTTTGCTCTGTTTTTTATGTTTTGTTTTTTGGAAAAAAAAAACAATAAAAAGATTTTAAAAGAAAGAAAGTGATCGGAGCAGCATAAATAACAACCTTCAGCAAAAAGAAAGGAGTTAAATAAGTCATATATCACGCAATGTAGGGGAAAGGTAATGAAGCAGCAGCATTCATCTATTCTAATCTGGTCTACAATGAAGAAGAGCCTTGATCCAAAACATTATCCAAAGTTCCTAAATTACTCCAGCATTGTGTGTCTATCTACAATGACACTGACAAGTTGTAAATGGGATTTAAAAGGATAAAACTTTTCACTGCTGCAGCAGGCAGGGGAGGTGCAATTGGATTTTTTTTTAATCCACTGCTGAGGGAGGCAGGGCAGTGCTGGAATCTTACATTTGGGAACGGCTTCAGTTCCATTGGAGGAGACGGGTGCATGGTGGAATATTGGGTTGGGGGATCACACCATTGGGGGAGCAGACCCAACGGGTCTGCACTTGGTCTAGTATACTATTAAAGCTCTGTGCCTGCCGCCTGCCGTCTGGCTGGCTGCCTGTCTGCCTTTTGATTCGTTCCCAATACTCGTAGATGTCCAATCGGAATGGCCGATGCTCGCAGATGTCCAATCGGAATGGCCGATGCTCGCAGATGTCCAATCGGAATCTGCCGGCTGCATTTCTTCCTTTGATTCATTGCCACGCCGAATCCAGACGCTCAATCTCCGACATTTCCATTTCGCTAGAGATTTCGCTTTTCTTTCTAAGTATCCGCTCATTACATTTCGTCGTCTTTAAGTACACGTTTTTAATCAGATCCTTCTCCCCCCCCCCCCCCCACTCACTCATGTTGTCGCATCCTGCTGGCCAGCGACCATACAGGCTGCTGGCGCCCGCATCTCAACCTCAAGAGACGCCATTAAAAAACGGCCTTTCGGGGACGGCTTTACTTCGACGACTACGTCTCCTGTGGGGGCTACGGGTAGGGAACGGCTGCGTTGGGGGATTATACTTTTAAAACTCTGTGTGTGGGGGTGCTTGGTGTGTGTGATGCCGCCCCGCCCCCCCCCCCGCAATCGCACGTTGGGGAAACGGACCCGACTTCGACGACCACGTCGAACCGTGGGGGCTACAGGTAGGGAACGGCTGCATTGGGGGAGCAGACCCAACGGGTCTGCCATTGGTCTAGTAACAATTAAAGCTGTTGTGTATAAGAGTTTGAAATGCACCACCTTGCATTGACCTTTGCCCCAATAGAATACATAAAAATCAGGTCTTTTATTTTGTGACATATTAACTGAA
This sequence comes from Amblyraja radiata, assembly GCF_010909765.2. NCBI lineage: Eukaryota > Metazoa > Chordata > Chondrichthyes > Rajiformes > Rajidae > Amblyraja > Amblyraja radiata. Next base: position 39,991,699 of record NC_045965.1, read on the forward strand.
ATATATAGCGGACAAATGAATAAATGCATTAAAATTTAAATACCTTCTATGGCAATGCATTTTGAAGTCCATTGCTTTTCAAATGTTGTTAAAAGTTTCTTCTGTCTGATGCTGATTACATATTCCTTGAAATCAAATTCTTCAGTGTAAAATCGCAAAAGGCCTAACCAAAGTTCACCCACTGATTCTTTGTTCTTCCCAAGTTCTGGCAATCTTTTCTTCTACAGCAACCAAAAATATTTAAAAACACAACACAATACTAAAGTTATGATATTAAGGTGTAAAACAAGGCAATTAATCAAAGACCTAGATTTTGCTGGTAGATATTGGAAGTTTATTTAAATACCAATAAATGTAGGACCTTTGCAGACATTCGGAATTTACACAGCCGTAATTGCCAGCACATATTACAATTTGCTCTAATACTGATTCTCCACAAAGTCCAGTCAATATGATCACAGCAGATCTATGCTGGCCTCCTCTTCTGTGCCAGTTTCCCACAGCCATCAATCCTCGATTTTTCAAATATTTATCTAATTCCATTTTCAATATTTTCAATGATCCAGCCAGCAGAGAATTCCAGAAGTTCATTATCTCGGTGAAGACATTTCTTTGCACCTCAGTTTTAAATGACCAGTCCTTTACTTTGTAGCTACAGTGCCGTCCATAATGTTTGGGACAAAAACCCATCATTTATTGTGCCTCTGTACTCCACAATTTGAGATTTGTATTAGAAAAAAATCACATGTGGTTAAAGTGCACATTGTCAGATTTTAATAAAAGCCATTTTTATACATTTTGGTTTCACCATGTAGAAATTACACCAGTGTTTATACATAGTCCCCCCATTTCAGGGCACCATAATGTTTGGGAACCTGGCTTCACAGGTGTTTGTAATTGCTCAAGTGCGTAATAATTGCGTCCTTAATGCAGGTATAAAGGGCCTGTCCAATTTAGGAGATTTTTTGGGCGACTACAGGCAACTGCCGCAAAATTTTCAACGCTGAAAAATATTTGGCAACAGTGGCGACAATTTTTGCTGTCGTAGGTTGACGTAGGTGCTGTCATAGGTTGTCGCCAAGTGCCTTAGGTGAATTCTATTAAAATTAATCCCTGGCAGTCGCCTAAAGTAGGACAGGCCCTGAAGGGGGCTCTCAGCACCTAGTCTTTCCTTCAGTCTTTCCATCACCTTTGGAAACGTTTATTGCTGTTTATCAACATGAGGACCAAAGTTGTGCCAATGAAAGTCAAAGAAGCCATTATGAGACTGAGAAACAAGAACAAAACTGTTAAGATACATCAGCCAAACATTAGGCTTACCAAAATCAACTGTTTGGAACATCATTAAGAAGAGAGCACTGGTGAGCTTATTAATCGCAAAGAGACTGGCGGGCCAAAGAAGACCTCCACAGCTGATGGCAGAAGAATTTTCTCTATAATAAAGAATAATCCCCAAACACCTGTCCTTCAGATCAGAAACACTCTTCAGGAGTCAGGTGTGGATTTGTCAATGACCACTGTCCACAGAATACTTCATGAACAGAAATACAGAGGCTACACTGCAAGATGCAAACCACTGATTAGCCGCAAAAATAGGATGGCCAGGTTACAGTTTGCCAAGAACTACTTAAAAGAGCAACCACAATTCTGGAAAAAGGTCTTGTGGACAGATGAGACGAAGATGAACTTATTTCAGAGTGATGGCAAGAGCAAAGTATGGAGGAGAGAAAGAAGTGCCCAAGATCCAAAGCATACTACCTCATCTGTGAAACATGGTGGTAGGGCCTGGGCATGTATGGCTGCTGAAGGTACTGGCTCACTTATCTTCATTGATGATACAACTGCTGATGGTAGTAGCATAATGAATTCTGAAGTGTATAGACACATCCTATCTGCTCAAGTTCAAACAAATGTCTGAAAACTCATTGGCCGACGGTTCATTCTACAGCAAGACAATGATCCCAAACATACTGGTAAAGAAACAAAGGAGTTTTTCAAAGCTTAAAAAATGGTAAATTCTTCAGTGGCCAAGTCAATCACCCGGTCTGAACCCAATTGAGCATGCTGAAGGGAAAACTGAAGGGGACTAGCCCCCAAAACAAGCATAAGCTAAAGATGGCTGCAATGCAGACCTGGCAGAGCATCACCAGAGAAGACACCCAGCAACTGATGATGTCCATGAATCGCAGACTTCAAGCAGACATTGCAGGCAAAGGATATGCAACAAAATAGTAAACATGACTACTTTCATTTACATGACATTGCTGTGTCCCAAACATTATGGTGCCCTGAAATAGGGGGACTATGTATAAAACCAAAATGTATAAAAATGGCCTTTATTAAAAACTGACGATGTGCACTTTAACCAAACTTCATGTGATACATGTATGGGAACAGCGAGATCACTCTGAACTTCATTCATTTGCTGAATGAGAGGTGAAAATCTGTCTTTAGATTCCACTTACCAAAGTGCACAATCTCACAATTTCCCACTGTAGAAGAAACAATTAAAATCTTCATTTACTTAATTTTGATCGAAATTAAACAAGGTAATGAAAGGGTGTGCAGATGTGGCAATTGGCATCTCTCGTGTACCAGGTGCAGAAGAAGATCATGGGAATTTGTCAAAACACGTTTCAGACACATTATCCCTTGTCTGGGAATGCGTAGCGGGACTGTCATATGCTGAGAGAATGGAGCAGCTGGGCTTGTACACTCTGGAGTTTAGAAGGATGAGAGGGATCTCATTGAAACATATAAGATTGTTATGGGTTTGGACACGCTAGAGGCAGGAAACATGTTCCCGATGTTGGGGGAGTCCAGAACCAGGGGCCACAGTTTAAGAATAGGGAGTAAGACATTTAGAACGGTGACGAGGAAACACTTTTTCTCACAGAGAGTTGTGAGTGTGTGGAATTATCTGCCTCAGTGAGTGGTGGAGGCAGGTTCTCTGGATGGTTTCAAGAGAGCTAGATAGGGCTCTTAAAAATTGTGGAGTCAGGTGATATGGGGAGAAGGCAGGAACGGGGTACTGATTGGGGATGATCAGCCATGATCACATTGAATGGCGGTGCTGGCTCAAAGGGCCGAATAGCCTACTCCTGCCCGTATTGTCTATTGAATAAAGTACAACAAATTATAGACAAGGAAGCCTGTTTTTCAGTGGAAAGTTACCGACTGGATCACAATAGTTAACCCTGTAATGTCGGTAACTATTGTGATCAAAAACAGCACAGCAATAGCTGGGTAGACCACTCGCACCCCTTACTGCTAGCAGTGTAGAATCGTTGCAGTAAATGGGGGCTTATGATTGGCTCGGAGAGGGGGCAGTTGCGCAGTCTGCTTGAAAGATGAGATAGAAGATCAAGATGCCCTTGTATTATGTTTGACTTGTATTAACCATCTGTTGTTGAATAAGATTAACATAAACAGAAAGTATATTATGACTAATGAAATAATTAAAAACAGGAAAGCATATAGACAAGGACGAAGTATGTTTTCGTATAATTGTATCTAACAAAAAGAAAAGTTGTTTACTGCACTGTATAATTGTCGGCTAATTCTGCTGCGAAGTCAGAGAACTGGTGAGCAGTTAACTGCCACCATCTCTCCATGATATCATGCAATAAAGTCTCTTGAAGCAAACCGCAAAGTCTCAGTTTTTCCTTTGAATTTCCTCTAATGCAATTTCCTCGACACCCACGTTAAACTCCATTTAAATGGTGAGAAAACATTTTTTATACACAGAAAAATGTTACAAGTACCAAGAATTGATGTTAATGGACTGTTACAAGAGTATTGAAAGCAGAATTCAGGTTAATAAAGGGTGAAAGGAAGAAAGGATAAGGACAAATTTGACAAAATAGCGGGTTTTCCCCAATAAAATCAGGCAAAATGGCTATCCTTCGTGCTTGCAGAATATTATTATTCTAAAATAACATTAATTCCAGTAATACAGCTAAATTACAGTTAACGCATATGAATAGATCAAAATAATAATTTACCAGTTCTTCAATATCATCAAAAAAGAAGGCATTCCATCCATCTACCATTCTCTGTGGCACCTCTTTTCCATCAAAGATCTACAAAAAGTTTAAATTTTTATGATTAATTTAGAAGAAAAAAAAATTATAAGCAACGATGGCAGCTTCATGCTTTGGATGATAAATGTGATAAAATGTCTAACATCATGTCAGCCATGATTGAATGGCAGAGCAGACCCGATGGGCTGAATGACCTAATTCTGGTGGTTTGGTGGTTAATTTATATCATAATACCTACACTAATAAAAAACATATAGCCATGGATGAATTTGTCTGCTGTTTTGTTTATATTTTGTATTGCAGCACAGCTTCTTGCCATTGATGTATTCTAAAATGTGTATTTTTCACAAACAGAAGCTACAATTAGAATGAACATAAAGCACTTACTAAAACTCATTGACAACTAAAATCTGCATTATTTTGGAAATATAAAATGCTCTGGAGAATTGATAGAATAACCATTGAATGTTTACATTCATTAACGTAGTAATATTCTTCATTTTCTAAGAAAGTAATTGAACTGCCTATAACTATACAAATTATTTTCATGAAACAAATGGAGTGCACCAATGCAGGTGGAACATTTTCAATCAAGTTAACCAAAAGATCAGAAAACCTTAGAACTTTATATTGCGAATGGAAATTTAGAAAAAATCCCAAATCCCATGAAAAATCTATAATCTATAAGTCCATAACTCCCAGAAAGTGGCAACATAAGTATTTAAAGCGGTAAAGAAGGCCGATGGTAGGCTTGCCTTGGGGCATTGAGTATAGAAGAGTCAGAAAGTCATGACGTAGCTTTATGGGAATTTGGTAAGGCTGCATTAGGAGTATTGCATGCAGTTCTGGTCACCCCAGTACTGAAAGGATGTTCACCCCTTCTTTTTTTCCGTAAACTCATATTTCACAACGTTGCACAATCTGTAGTTTCCAACAGCCATGGCCTCCTGATTAAACCCAAATTTAATCATTTTACCTTTGGTTTCTGTGCCTTCAGCTGCCATAGTTCGAAGCATGGGAACATAACCATTCATTGACTCTATCTCTCTTTAAATTTCTGTTAAAGTCTCACCAGAATACACTGAGGGAGAATTGACAGAAACAATGGGACCTCACCAATCTTTCCGTAAGCAATGTGGCAAAATCAAGCGCTTTATACTGGGTTTTCACGAAGGCATGGGTCGGCAACCTTGTTCTGCATAGGGGCCAGGACGCATGTCTATGAGCGGATGGCGGGCCACATCTATCACGTGTACACATGGATCCCACCCCCATCCCACCCCGGATGGCAGGCATCAAATCACGTGTTCAAAATCCGCTTGCGGGCCAGGTGATTTCGGTTCCGGGCCCCACATTCGGCCCGGGGTCCGTAGGTTCACAACCCCTGCACTTAAGGGGAAAGTTGCCTTCTCATTAGTGACCAAGAGAACTGAACATTGTGACCGTTAGTCTGGAGACCAAAGAAAATCAAGTGACATTAAAAAACCCTTGAGATAGTTAATGGGCACTGAAGAGTCACAAATCTATTTATACCCAGAATTGCTAAAACTGCCGTGTGAAAATGAATGTTATCACAATTTCCTTTAATAAAGTTTTTTTTTTAAATGTGATCACTGCATTTGTATTTTCCTAAGTCGTAGAGCTGTGTAGCACAGAAATGAGCCCTTAACTCGTCCATGCTGACTGTGATGTTTATCTGTACTAATTCCATGTGCCCACATTAGGCCCATATCATTTTATATCTAAGTACCTGCCCTAATGCCTTTTAAATGCTGCAATTGTACCCGCCTCCACCATTTCTCAAGTAGCTCGTTCCATGTAGTCACCATCATCTTCCATGCAAGAAACATGCCCCTCAGATCTCTATTAGATTTCTCTCCCCTCATCTTAAACCTATATCCTCTTTTTTTAGGCGCACCTGCCTGAGGAAAAAGATTCTAAATTTCTACCCTAAATATGCTTCTCATAATTTATATATCGTCTATAAGGCTTCCTCAAGCTCCTGTATTCCTGTGAGAATAAACCCAGCCTATCTAATCTCTCTTTATACCAAAAGCCCTCCATTCCGGGTAACATTCTGATGAATCTCTTCTGCACTTTTTCTAATGCTACCACATCCTTCCTGTAATATAAATAATATTGTATATGCATTCAACAGATAATAGGAACCATCCCCAGGTCTCGAGGGTGTGAGCTATAGGGAGAGGTTGAGTAGGCTGGGACTCTATTCCTTGGAGAGCAGGAGGATGTGAGGTGATCTTATAGAGGTGTATAAAATCATAAGAGGAATAATTTGGGTAGATGCACAAAGTCTCTTACCCAGAGTTGAGTAATCGAAGACCAGAGGACATAGGTTTAAGGTGAAGGGGAAAAGATTTAATAGGAATCTGAAGGGTAACTTTTTCACACCAAGAGTTGTGGGTTTAGACAGGTGCATGGATAGGACAGTTTTGGAGGGATATGAGCTAAGCGCAGACGGATGGGACATGTTGGCCGGTGTGGGCAAGTTGGGTCTAGGGCCTTTTTCCATGCTGTATTATGGGCCTTTACCTAGGGCCTTTTTCCATGCTATACTAATACAGGTTTTCATTGTGAAAGGCCTCAAACATATTTGCCGTAGGAACATTAAAACTTACTTCTTGAAGAACAGGTATAACTGGTGGTTTTCTTTGCTGTAGAAAGTAGAGCACCATAAGGACGTAGGCATAAGAGGATAGGCTTCCTCTGGAGGCATCACCAATATCACAAAGCTAAAAAAAAAAAAGAGCATTTTTCAGTTAGAATTAGACTGAGAACATGGAGACTGAAATCACTGACTTCACAGAGCAATTCCAGCTTTCTATTTTAGTGGCGGCCATTCTATTGAAATTTGCACAACAGACACTCCTATCATCTAGAATGTTTCCTTGCTCCTATCCACTCATAGGGTTCCCGATTCGTGCTCACCAGGTCTCACCAATATTGAGAATATATTGCTATTTACAGTAATTCATAAAATCACATTCATGTTGTATATAACTTACAACGTAAGACATATTATGTAAAACTGTATGAAGTATTTTTCTGATAGTTAAATTGGTGAAAATATATATTTTTTGACTTTATGTTTTAGTGTTGTTTACCTGAATGTTAAGATGTGATCCTGGGTGTTTGCCACTATGTAAGTGACAAAAACAAAAGGCAAGTGAGTAGCACATTGTACCCAACTGTTTAATACAGTAAGACTTGGATTATTCACTCTGCATTTGAAAATCCCGGTGATTTGTCGTCTGACTCACCGGGTGATTTTTGCAATTTCGACTCAACTGGGTCCCAGTTCTTATGCTCCCTTTCACTAGTCGGGGCATCGGTCCCTTGCTCCTGTCCACTCACTGGGCTCCCAGTTCCCCCAGTCCTTTTCCACTTTGCAGGTTCCAATGCTCTCTGTTTTAGTCTCAGTCCCTTCACTCCCTTTAACTTAACCTGGTTCTGATGGGCAGTCCTCCCATGATACTTGTGTACGAAGGAACTGCAGATGCTGGTTTAAACCAAAGATAGACACAAAATGGTGAAGTAACTCATCGGGACAGGCAGCATCTCTGGAGAGAAGGAATGGGTCGACCCGAAACGTCACCCATTCCTTCTCCAGAGATGCTGCCTGTCCCGCTGAATTACTCCAGCATTTTGTGCTCGCTTGATACTCCATCCTGATGCTCCATCTCGCTTGATACTCACCTGGTTCTTTAACCTTACAAGGTTCACTGAAATATTACTGTGTGACATTTTTCAAAGAAACTGACTGAAAGCATGTTGGAGTAGTTATAAAATAACATTGTTGGCCTACAATGTCTGTTAGCCTGGTAGAAAATCCTATGTGTTAGATTAACAGAGTATTACTGTACTTCCTTTATCCCTTTGATAATCCAAAACATCCATTCAGAACTTTCCTCTGATGAAACAGACAATACGAGTTATTCTCAGTGTGAACTACAAGTACAAGCTTGGGTCCTATGCTCCAGCACAGACTGGAATATCCTCAGATGTTACCAATTACCTTTCTACTGTTTGGTCTACATTGAATACATACATAAAAATCTTAAACGAGCATGTGATAGGGAAATTAGTCTGCAACAAGGACTTCTAAACTGTAAATTTACCTTGGCAAACACCTTCATGGTATATCCCAAATATTTTACTCTGGGATCAATGGCAGCGTATGTCGCCAACATCCGTGTATTATGTTGTGCCTATAGAAAGCAGAGTTATCAATCATGTCGTTCCTAAGAAAAAGCCTCATGTTTGATAAATTCAAGCATACAAAATTTCCTTGTAATAAATTTAATGATCAAAATATTAAACAGAGTAACATTCAATTTGCCATGTTTATATTTGGAATTGATTTGGGTATTTGTGTAGGAAAGATGTCTAGGTTTTCTTACCAGAGTGTTGTATAAGCTGATATCTCCCTCCAACCCACTTTGTCGATGTTCAAATTTTACAATAGGCACTTTGGCTGTTGTTATGGGCAAGATGTTTCTCAAACCTATCAAAACAGATATAGCAGGTAATTTCTGAGCACAATTTGGCAAAATCTCATTACAATTTAACTGGTTAAGATTGATCTAATTGAATTAAACTTTAGGACAGACATGTGCAGCCCCATTGTCACTAGCCATCTGCCCTTGGTCACACTGTTTCTTCCAGCATGGTCCTAGGCAGTCTTCCATTGGGAGTCTGTGTTCCTACACACCAGCTCAGCATTGCTCAGTATAAGCAACCACCTGCACTAGCAGGACAGCTTTGATGGCCAGTGAGATTCTTGCTTTTCAGGCTCACTGACTACCAAAGCTGTCACTGACAGTCAAAGAGTATTTCATATTCATAACCATTCAACTTCACTGTCAGAAATAAGATCTACAGCATAAAAACTAATCTGGAAAAAAAAAATTAAAGACAAACACAGAGAACAAAAACAATTCAATCAACTCAATTAAAAGTGTTACTGACCTTTCTTCTGACAGCTCATTCTCCTATTCATTTAGTGGGGGCTGCTAAATTGTGCCTGGTGCAACCTGGTGCAGGCTCAGCAGGCAGATTTTCCAACCTGAGATCTATGAGGAGTGACTACACCAGTGGACTCCATGAGGAGTTCACCAGAGCAATTCCACAGTCTTGAACAGGCTTGTCTGCCGGATAATCTCAGCCAATCTTGGGAGAAGGTCTGTCCCAATGTTATATAATGATCAATACAAGTTTACTAATAATAAATCAAAAGCTGAAATGCAGCAGACAAATATAAACATGCAAATAAAACATATGAAAAGATTACTCAAGCCATTAAAGTTTATATTGATTATCAGTTCAATGTTTTAATGCTCATACCTGGATGCTTTTTAAGAACTTTTGCCAGACCTTCTATTATTTCTTTACAATTGAGTTTCTGCAAGAAAGCAACTAAGTCTTAGATCAGAGAATCAGTGCATTACATTCCAAAATTATACTGAAGCCCCATGCACGCAGCTTGCTCAATACCAGATTGCGTTCATTCAGCTAATATGGAAGGCCCAGCAAAGTGCAGATGGATTACTCAGGAGAATGGTATCAATCACTATTAGCCAAGTTTCTGTAAAGGCCATGATTCAACCTCATCATTCACAATAAGCACATGTATGGCAAAGAACAAATGAATGGATATTTTGAAGGGAGATGTGGAGAGATGTAGGAGAGTCATAGCTGAGCTGCCAGCAGAGTCCACCAGCTCACTACTGAGAGAGTTGGATGCGACTATCAAGATTAGCCACATGTGGGCATACTGAATGAACGGCAAGTAGGAGACAGAGTTAAATGAGTGATATAGGACAATTTTCATTAGTCTTTATGAAGAAACAGCGAATAATGACTGCTTCAATGAATCCTTCACACGCTATCAAGGGGTTTAGAGGGAGCCTTTACACTTTGCTGAAAGGAGTCACATATATTAAATATGAATACTATATTTTATATGTGAATTCCAGTTTCCATATTTTGGAGGTCAATGCAAGCTGCAACTGAGCCAATGCACGACATAGTAAACATATATTAAATGCTTTAAATTCAAATTTATTGATCGGTTGAAACATGACCAAATGGATAACTGCCCTAGATTCCAAACATTATAAACAGAAGTCGGCAACTTCCCCCATTTGTTCTCTACTCCATTAACATTAGATTTGCCGAATGGAGTCAATTATGTCACTAAGCAAAATGTTTTGCATTAAATGATTGCTACCCGGTTACTTTTATTCATCAGTATAGTGTATTAATTAGGATCAGTGGGAGAAGTCTCTCTTTATCTCTCCAACTTTGAGGAGAAATCTAATGGAGACATTTCTTCATTAAGAATAGTTGTATTAACCTCCACCTATATTCTAGGGGAAATGAAATTCCACTGTGGCATTACTTGTTTTAAAAGTATTTTGCGTGCCTTTTTGTTTAAATAGAATTCACCATTCTTCTACTAAAACTTGGAAGTCCAATGAACTTAGTCTGTTGTGCTGATGATCTAGTATTCTAGTGGTCCAGAAAAATATAAAGTGCAAATGAAAACACCTGTATCATCACATGAGAACGGTTCAAAATCAAATTACAAATAAAAAGATGGCATCAAAGAAAGCACATTTAATTTGATCTGGAGCAAATCATGACCATATGGACAAATTCAAGTCTATTATTTTAGTTTAATTTAGAGTTTAAGGATACAGCATGGAAACAGGCCCTTAAAGTCTACACTGACCATAAATCACCTGTTCACATTTGTTCTATGATATCCCACTTTCACATTCACTCCCTATACACTCGGGACAATTTACAGAGGCCAATTAATACTTGCACGTCTTAGGAATGTGGGTGGAATCCGGAGCACCCCGAGGAAATCCACGCTGTCACATGGGAACATACAAACTTCACATAGGCAACAGCCAAGGTCAAGATTGAAACCAGGTCTCTGGCACTGTGAGGCAGCAGCACTTCCAGCTGCACAAATTTTAATGAGTGAAAGGTTAGGAAAACAAGGACAAAGATCGATAACATGTATTAGGAGTGATATATGTCTCTGATAGGCGGTCGAATGTATTATGTGAACCATTCTGGAGAAAATAAAACAAACATAGATTTAAGTGTGGTTGTAACTATTTTAATATTTCTGCCAATGCTTTTCATATTTCCACTATCTGGTTATTTATGACGGGAGAAAAAAAATATGCTTTCCAAGATGTTACATTTCTAGAAAATGCTCAAAAGTATGTTATATAATGATATGATTGAAATTTTACCTGCAAGCCTGAAATGGCAATTAGGGAAATTTGTGAATGGTTCTCAAGTGATGTATCACTAGCACATTGTGTTTCCCCACAAAATCATCTTTTCTTATAAGGAGCCAGTCACCACCCATTCACCTCCCTCCATTTCACAATTGTCTTTTCCATCCTGAATAGATCTCACCTCTGCAGTCTCATGGCCTTCCAAAGTCATGCATATGTCCAAGTCACTATCACGAAATCCAAATCCATTCTTGGAGGAACCAAACAAACACAATCTGGCCTTGTCTGCATTCAAGCAAGTTAATGGATAAACATTAGTGATCTATTGCAAAGGAATAGAATGACGAAGAGGAAGGAGGAAAGAGATCCGCTGAATTGATCAATAAAGGAAGATGGGCAAGAAGGATAGAACAAACAAATTAGAGAAGGAATTGGAGGTGGGAACAGAAATTGGAGAGACAAAGAAGGAAGAGGCAATGGTGATAGGGAAGGGAGAAAATCAAGACAATATATAATAGTTAGGAACAGTAAACGTATGAAAAGGAGTTTACTTTCCCCTTTCTTTCCCCACATTTCTCATTCATCCAGACGTCCAATCCCACCTCTTTGTTGCCAGACTCAAACTCACATTACACTTCTCAGATTCACGCGGAGGTTACAGTGCTCAATATAGTGAAATGATTGGTTGAACACTCTGTTTATAATGGTTGGATCCCCTCTATTCATTGCCCACACACTCTCCAGATTTATCCTTCATAGAAACATAGAAAATAGGTGCAGGAGGAGGCCATTCGGCCATTCGAGCCAGCACCGCCATTCATTGTGATCATGGCTGCTCATCCCCAATCAATAACCCGTGCCTGCCTTCTCCCTATATCCCTTGATACCACTAGCCCCTAGAGCTCTATCTAACTCTCTTAAATCCATCCAGTGATTTGGCCTCCACTGCCCTCTGTGGCAGGGAATTCCACAAATTCACAACTCTCTGGGTGAAAAAGTTTTTTCTTACCTCAGTCTTAAATGGCCTCCCCTTTATTCTAAGACTGTGACCCCTGGTTCTGGACTCACCCAACATTGGGAACATTTTTCCTGCATCTAGCTTGTCCAGTCCTTTTATAATTTTATATGTTTCCATAAGATCCCCCTCATCTTTCTAAACTCCAGTGAATACAAGCCTAGTCTTTTCAATCTTTCCTCATATGATAGTCCCGCCATCCCTGGGATCAATCTCGTGAACCTACGCTGCACTGCCTCATTCACAAGGATGTCCTTCCTCAAATTAGGAGACCAAAACTGTACACAATACTCCTGATGTGGTATTACCAGAGCCCTATACATTCCATTAGCTTTCTTCACTGCCTGCTGTACCTGCACGGCAACTTTCAGTGACCGGTGTACAAGGACACCCAGGTCTCGCTGCACCTCCCCCTTACCTAACCTAACCCCATTGAGATAATAATCTGCCCCCTTGTTTTTGCCGTCAAAGTGGATAACCCGTTCACTCCTACTCTTTGCTTCCTGTCTGCCAACCAATTTTCTATCCATGTCAACACCCTACCCCCAATACCATGTGCTCTAATTTTAGTCACCAGTCATCCGTGCGGGACCTTATCAAAGGCTTTCTGAAAGTCTAGATACACTACAGCCACTGACTCCCCTTCATCCATTTTACTTGTCACATCCTCAAAAAATTCCAGAAGATTAGTCAAGCATGATTTCCCTTTCATAAATCTATGTTGACTTGGACTAATCCTTTTACTGCTATCCAAATGCCTCATTATTACCTCTTTAATAATTGACTCCAGCATCTCTCCCACCACCGAAGTCAGGCTAACTGGTCTGTAATTCCACATTTTCTCTCTCGCTCCTTTCTTGAAAAGTGGGATAACATTAGCTATCCTCCAATCCACAGGAACTGATCCTGAATCTATTGAACATTGGAAAATGATCACCAATGCGTCCACTATTTCTAGCGCCACCTCCCTGATGAACCTTGGGATGCAGACCATCCGGCCCAGGGGATTTATCATCCTTCAGTTCCATTAGCCTACCCAATACTATTTCTTGCCTAATGAAAATGTCTTTCAGTTCCTCTACCCCCTTAGATCCTCTGTCCTCCAGTACATCTGGGAGATTGTTTGTGTCTTCCTTAGTGAAGACAGATCCGAAGTACCTGTTCAACTCTTCTGCCATTTCCTTGTTACCCATAATAATTCCGCCCATGTCTGCCTTCAAGGGACCCACATTTGACTTTGCTACTCTTTTTCCCTTAGCATATCTAAAGAAGCTTTTACTGTCCTTTATATTCCTATCCAGCTTCCCCTCGTACTTCAGCTTTTCAGCCCGTTTTGTTTCCTTCTGTTGTCCTATGAAAGTTTCCCAATTCTCTGGTTTTCGTCTACTCTTTGCTGTGTTATACATCTTTTCTTTTAGTTTTATTCTATCCCTAACTTCTCTTGTCAGCCAGGGTTGCCTCCTACTCCCCTTAGAATCTTTCTTCCTTTTTCGAATGAAATGATCCTGCGTCTTCCGGATTATGCCCAGAAATTCCTGCCATTGCTGTTCCACCGTTATTCCTGCTAGGATCCCTTTCCAGTCTACCTTGGCCTGCTCCTCTCTCATGCCTTCATAGTCCCCTTTGTTCAACTGCATCGCTGACACTTCCGATTTAACCTTCTCCTTCTCAAATTGCATGGTTCATGGTTAATGTCACACCATCCTCTGCAATCTCGGTGCATTCAGTCACTGCCGGTGATTTGGTTTCACAAACCAATCCTCCTACGTCACCACAGATACATTTTAGCCTTCTAACCAGTTGAGTGTGGATTGAAAGAATGGGCACAAACATATCATTTCATTTGGACAAAGAGTTGGTCGAATTTTTATAACACAAAGGTCCGAAGATGGAAAAGGCAATGAACCCCTGATCTAGAACTTACCATCAAATTCTTTACGAATAAATCTTTCCAAACTTGCCAAGGTTTGTTCCCTATTTTGCTCCTCCAGAGGTGAAAGTTCATCTGAAATCAGAATTTAATAATACACTAGATTTTATTTGAATAAATAAGTTCAACTAAGTCTACATAATGAGTTGTATTTGCTTAAAAACCTTAAGATAATTTATGTTTCATCGTTTATTTACTATCCAGTATAAAAATTCATAGACCTGTAATCTAAGTACTGAATTCCAGAACTTCTTTTGAAACCAACCATAATATTGGTTTTAATTCCTTTAGTGAAGATTCTTGTGCTGATTATGGGTTTGTTTTATTCACATAAAATTAACACGATTTACAAATTTTATAACAACATTGGAATCATTTACGTCTGGCAATAACGAGATCAAAAAAGTAATACAACATCATTGATTCAATATTTGTTAATTTTAAATAAAGATTGTATACACTTTGTGCATGTGCATGTGCAAAGCATTACTTAATCTAATATTTACATATATGACTGAACCTACCATAACATTTTGTGCAGACTAGATCAAGAATTTGTTTAAATGTATTTATCATAGGTGGCAAAGGCATCAAATCAATCTTCTTGAAGTCCTCTGGGCAATCGTTCTTTGAATGTCCATCTCGTTTGCAGATGCTGCACACAATCGTGGGAGGCTAAAAATAACAGAAAATATTATTATCGTACACAACTTCAATTAAGTAAATGGTTTCATTATTCCCTATCACCAAGTCACTGTCCCACTATATGCTAAACTGCACTCCGTATGACTGTTACAATCCATCGACATAATACTGTGGTGCACTACCTCTAGTCTCCAGATCCTCAGGACTAGAAGATCTGGAGATGAAGTATTTGGCTTTCATATCACAGGCCCCTTTGCAAACACCATGAATATTCAAACTCAGCTATTGATTGCTTTATTAAACCAATACTAAATAAAATGAAATGCCAATGGATTAAAAACAGGCAACTTTTTGAACATTTGCTTTGCTTTCCTCTTCTTCCAGTGCCATTGGGAATGTTTTTATTACCTTTTCCTTGTTTTTTTAGTTATGGCTTTTGTTAATTCATGTCAATAGTTCAATAGTGAGGGGGGTTTTGATGGGCAGATGGTTGGCCAAAGGACAGAGATGAAAAGACAAAAAGTATGATAGAAAAGGCATGAAATGTGAAGCTAGGGGAAGGAGTATCGGTGAAATGGAACAAAAGTGAAAGGAAGAAATGGGTGGGTGTCACAAGTACACAAGTTATAGGAGTAGAATTAGGCCATTCAGCCACTCGAGTCTATTCAATTATCCATTCAATTATGGCTGATCTCTGACTCCTAATCTCATTTTCCTGCCTTCCCCCATAACCGGTTCTAATTAAGAATCCATGTGGGGCACAGGGAAGAGCGAGGGGAAAAAGTGGGAGGAGAGGTGAAAGGGAGTTGTGTTTGTTGGCAAACTGGAGGAACAGCACCTCACATTCCGCTTGACACCCAACGACACGGACATTGCATTCTCTATTTGAGAGAGAGAGAGTGAGAGAGAGAGACACACACACACACACACACTTTCCTCCCTCTTTTTCCTGTGTCCCACTTGGATGCTTACCCATTTCTATCTATTCTCTTCAATCAATGTTCTTTCCTCAAGCTTCAAATTTCATGCCTCTTTTATCTTTATCCTACACTTTTTGTCATGTCATCTGAAGAAGTGCCCGACCTGAAGTATAGCCTGTCCACGTTCTCCAGCAATTTGTGTCTTTTTTTAATAGATATTTAAATGTTCAGTCTCTATCTGTATACTTTTGTTTTATTCAGAATAATTAAGCAACAAAGCTGAGGGAAAGGGAAGAGAATGTGATGGATGGGTAAGCAATATTGGGCCCCATATCTGAAGAGGGTTGTGCACATTGGAGGGTTGTGCTGGCATTAATCCAAGGGATGATTGGGTTAACGTATGATGAGCGTCTGACGGCTCTGGGCCTGTACTCGCTGGAGTTTAGAAGGATGAAGAGGGGAACTCATAGAAGCTAGTGAAATGGCTGGATAGAGTGAATGTGGAGAGGATGTTTCCATTAGAGGAAAGTCTAGAACCAGAGGGCACAGCCTCAGAATAATAGGACGTACCTTTAGAAAGGAGATGAGGAGGAATTTAATTAGTCAGAGGGTGATGAATCAGTGGAATTCATTGCCACATGCAGCCGTGGAGATCAAATAATTTGTTATTTTTAAAGCAGAGATAGACAGGTTCTTGATCAGTAAGGGTGTCAAAGGTTATGGGGAGAAGACAAGTGAATGGGGTTGTGATGAATAGTTCAGCCATGATTGAATGGCAGAGTAGACTCGATGGGCCGAATGATTTAATTCTGCTCCTATGATTTATGAACATGAATTTGCCTTCATGGCCAGTGGTTCTCTTTGTAACTGCTGGTTTTCAATCATTTAGACAGCACTGCATCTGTTGCTACACTATGCTGGGGAAATTGCTTCTCCAGTCCCATACTAGGCTTGACCAGGTGTGGATTTGGTGACTCCACTTATTTCAATACGGATTCTAAGTTGTAGCAAATGATTTTTTTAAATTTAGTTTTCAGTTATTCCCTAATATTTCAAATTTCTTTTCAATTACATTTATTTTTCATTTTTCAAAATTTGAAAATGTAATTACATCAATCTTACAGGTTTCAACTGGTTCTGAACATCAGAGACATTTAAAAACAGTACAAAATCAATTACAGCGTTTAATCCAAGCCAACATTCAATCCCTCAGGTTTGCCTCCTATCCGGCCACTGTACCTAGACCAGGTGTGTGCAGGCAGAAGATTCAGTGCAAACAAGTCCAAATTCAGAAATAAGTATTATCGCAAAACTGATTGCAAATGGCGAAATGATGTGAGGGACTTTTAAATGTAGCTAAATTTAAATGCCCACCAAGATTTTTTTGTTGTTGTGCTGGAGTAACTTAACAGATCAGGATAATGTGGAGAGGCGGTTTTGGGTCAGGACCCTTCTTTAGACTGATTGTGGTGGGGGGGGAAAGAGAGAAAGCTGGAAGAGAGGAGAGGTAGGACAAACCCTGGCAAGTGATAGGAAAGAACTGCAGATGCTGGTTTCAATCAAAGGTGACACAAAATGCTGGAGTAACTCAGCGGGGCAGGCAGCATCTCTGGAGAGATGCTTCTCTCCAGAGTTCTCTTCAGAGATGCTGCCTGTCCCGCTGAGTTACTCCAGCATTTTGTGTCTACCTGGCAAGTGATAGATGGATACAGGTGAGGGAGGTTTTGATAGGCAGATGGTTGGACAAAAAACAGAGTTACTTTGAAATCAAATTATAAACCTGTCAAAAATATGTATATTTCTGAAAATCCTGTGACAAAATTAACTTTGTACTCGCGAGTCTGAAACTCTTTAGATCCTAGCCCCTTTTGCCATTGACACAATGTATAAATGAGATTTTTTATAATGCAAAATGTTCAACTATTGTTTTTGAGACGAATTAGCTGTATGAAATAGAGGGTGGGGGGTGTGGGGGTGGGGGTGTGGGAGAAGGGAAGTAAGTGGGAGAGAAAGAAAGAGTAGAGAATAAGGAAAGGAACAGTAGTTAATATAGTTAATAAAGACAGCTGAGGGGAAAAAGGAGACCTGCATCACAATCACTCAAGGGGAAATCACCTAGGAACAAATTGCATCTTATTTCAAATATTATTTCCATGAATTAGGTGTAAATTACTTAACATATTGTGCTTATAATAATTAGCCCTGTGCTCATAATGGTTTGTTCAGCAGGGAAGTTATCTCTAGTTTAAATTTTGATAGCAAAACAAAACAATAAAATGTCAAATCACACAAATGCAATAGCATATTTTTGCCAATTCACCAAAATAACCTGTAATAGGATCTTAATTCATGCCTTGAATTACCAAACTTGAAACATTAATGCTTCTAGATACATGGATGATTCAGATTTGTATGTACAATAGCATTTTCATGAAAATCTAAAGAATCTTACCTTTCCATTTGTTAGAATGCTTTTCTCAAAGACATAATGTAGTTCCCCTGTTTCTGATGCACCGTTCATGTCATCAGCAGCATTGTAGCTAGGAGCTTCTGTTTCCGTTGTGCAAATCTGTGAGGTAGTTGAAATGCAACTGGCAGTGCAATTAGATCCTTCCAAGCAGTCTACTTCTAGTTCACAATTATCTTTATATTTTAGCGACTGTAAACTGTCCGGTGGCGTTGCATTTTCCACACTGTTGAATGCAAGTCCTGTTTCTTTCAGCTCTGTCTTCTTTGAACAACTCTCTGAAGAATCAGACTTCAGTCTTCTAGTAGATTGCTCCAGTGAATTGCTACTGAGCAATCTTTCATTGGAATCTCTTGGACAGTTGTCAGCCCCCAAATCAGATTTTAGCAAATTCACTGTAATTTCACTGGTAGGAGATGAAACATGCTTCAATTCTAAAAGTTCAAAATCTCTTTTGCCATTTTCAGTAGATTCAGTACTTGTGTTATCAAACACCAGTGTTCCACAGTTACTGGTTCCATTTACAATTTCTCTACTGGTGGAAACTTCTTTCCCATCTTTCTCCACTGCAGTTCCCTTTTGTGGTGGACGACAAATCCCTGGACATTCTTCAGATTTTGCAATCTTTTTATTGTAAACTTTCCCTTTTTTCCTAGCATCTGGTTTTACCTTGATCCCATCTTTCACTTGTGGAGATGCAAAATATTTATATGCAGTCCTAAATCGCTCCAGAATATACTCATACACCATCTGACTGTTCAAACTCCGAGCAATATTCCTCTTTAGTGCAAAGGGGTCTATTAAAAAAATTAAATATTTTTCTTAAAAATTAAGTATATATTTTAAAAATACATTCAGTGACATTTATAGCACAGTTCTTAGAAAATTAAGATATCATTATTGCCTGACTGAAGCCATACAGCTTGGTCCTGACCAATAATAGAAAATTAATCAAATGAAATGTATTTCTCTAAGAACAGACTTCAATTGATAATAAAGTCAATGATGGAGAACAGCATATTTACTGGGCTATTGATTCACTCTTGAATAATACAAATTTGATCCCCAAAGATTTACTTTGTTTCTCATTGAGCCTCTGTGAAAGGAGCTAGGTCAGAGTGATATCAATACTAAACACTTTCATATAACATAAATTGCTCCCTCTTTAAATGATATAAAAACTATTTTACCTTTATATGGTGGAACGGACTTGACGACAAACAGACTTAAATTGTTGAAATTCTCAGTTCAGATTCTGTTTTGCTTTGCTTTGTTTTTGTTTATTTTGTTTTTATTTTATTTTATTTATTTTTTCCTTTCTTTTTTTCTTTAGTTTAGGGATGTTTTGTTTTTTCCTTTTTTCCTTTTCTTTTTGTCTTTTTATCTTGGTGGTTTTTTTCTACATTTATAAGTTTTCTTTTAAAGACTTAACTATATTTACATAGAGACCGGGGATGCCTATATTCAATGTGTATTTTGACACTGGTCTCATATTAGGTTATATCTGTTATTAATGTAATCCTGATCCCTATGTATCAATATCATTGTTATGTTTATCATTATTCTTTTTGCTGTTTTTTATGTTTTGTCTCTGTTTTTTGGAAAAAAATCCAATAAAAAGATTTAAAAAGAATACTCAATGCAAGTTTATCGGTGCTTAGCATAGATGGTAAAAATTCGCCTTCCCTCCTATCCCACCTCCTCAATCCCAGAAGTACAAACACCCAATGATGAAGTAAATTGGGTTTGGACGTTATTACACTTAATATCAGAATCACAAGCTCTTTTTTCTGTACAACAAATGTAATGGTTATTTTTAAATCAAGATGAGCACTGGCACCAAATGTAGAGTCTGCCTCGGGAATATCTTTCTAGGTATTACAAGAGAGGGAGCAAAAGCACATGTATGGAGTTATCTCAGAGATTAGCGATGACCTCAATGCTAGTTTGAGGGGCTAAATGGCTTTCTTAAGTCTCTATAAGTACGCAATTAAAGAGTGTACTTGCTATTGAGGAAGTGCAGCATCGGTTCACAAGGTTAATTCCTGGGATGACGGGACTGTCATATGATGAAAGAATGGAGCGACTGAGCTTGTATTCATTGGAATTTAGAAGTATAAGAGGGGATCTTATAGAAACATTATAAAATTAAGGGATTGGACACGCTAGATGCAGGAAACATATTCCCGATGTTGGGGGAGTCCAGAACCAGGGGCCACAGTTTAAGAATAACGGGTAGGCCATTTAGAACTGAGATGTGGGAAAACATTTTCACACAAAGTTGTAAATTTGTTGAATTCTCTGCCTCAGAAGGCAGTGGAGGCCGATTCACTGGATGCATTCAAAAGAGTTAGATAGATCTCTTAGGGCTAGTGGAATCAAGGGGAATGGGGAGAAGGCAGGAACGGGGTACTGATTGTGGATGATCAACCATGATCACATTGAATGGCGGTGCTGGCTCAAAGGGCCGAATGGCCCTATGCATCTATGTAAATGCACTTATTGTCTATGTATCTGTGTAATGTTCCAAGCATACTTCTTGAATGTTCTTTTCATAAAGTTTAACTCCTTAATAACACATAACATGCTTCAGTGACTCTGTTTGCATCAAATAATTAACTTGGATAAGGCATTGGGTATGCTACCATTGAACCAAACTGAAATTCTAAATTACAAGCACTGGTTATAGCAATAGGAGATCCCTGATAAACAGATATCTCATCGTATTAACCTTCAAAATCTCAAATATTACCTCAAAAAAATCTTGTAGGACTTCATTATATTCAATTTTGATATCTGCCATGCATTCTCTTTAATAGTACACTAGGTTCTGATTGCTTGATTAACTTTCTATTTTGCTTATTATTCAATGAATAATGGTACCCTCACCCTCGATGGCTATTCTCCTTTTTGGCCAGTTTTTATGCTCTCTTGATACAAGATCTTTTACCCGTATACAGATAACATATTCTTCCAATGCAAACTCTAGAGTGTAAAATTTAAGCAATTCTAGCCAGAGGAGTCCAAGAGAAACCGGGCGTGATGAACCAAACTTCAATGCAGCCTAAAAAAAGAAATGAGAATGTGTTGATCATGATCAATGAAAACTCTTTTGGTCTTTTCACGATTGAACTATAAGGTCAAGTTTTAACACAAACCAGAATTAAAATTGTATTGATATAAAAATAGAAACCAATTCTATTACAAAATTGCTAGTTATCAGGAAGTTGCCTCCAAATTAGGCCCTACTGTGGCCAACTCTCAGCAGAAATTACAATTTAAAAAATACTGAATTAAAAACAGAAATAATTACTAACTACAACTTGTTAGTTTATGATACAGAGTAAATATATTTATATTCAGGTGGTAAAATCAAACTATACATATCAACTTAAGCACAATGTTTTTCCTTCTGCTAAATGGATTTACATTTGTATTTATATTTGTTATTGTCACTTTTTCACTTCAAATACGAAGTGTCATCTTTGACACAACAAAAATTACATAATTACAATTAGCACATGATTCTATGTAGAGTTTCAGTGATGTAGGATAATTTTAGTATACTCTCCTTTTGTATTGAAGCTGTAGTCCACCGTGGTATTCAATTACAAGATTTCAATTCATTTTCTAAGAAGCGAGTGTGAATATTAGAGATTTGAAAATGTATCGCTATCTGAGCTGGTGGTTTAATCCTTTAATAGATATTTTTTTTAATATGACCATTGCCTACCTAAGTGTTAATATTATAAAGTATTAATGATATAATTTTAAACAAAACTTCTATGTTCTCACTGTTCAAGGGCAGTGGGTGGCAGAATAGGACAACAGACAGAACAGCTGCCTCACTCAGTGTTATCTGTGCTGAGTTTGTGATTGCATGGATTTCCCCGAGTGCTCTAATTTCCTCCCTCAGCTCATATACGAGAAGGTAGTCTGGACCAGAAAACAAACTCAGGAAGAACTCAGCAAGTCAGGCAGCATCTGTGGAGGCAAAGCAGTGGTCGATGTTTGGGGTTGAGACCCTGCATCGGGGTTCAATGTCAAGAGAAGATAGTCAGTATAATGAACTGGTGATAGCTGGGGCCAATTGAGATGATGGACATATGGAGCCAGGTGGGGGAGGGAAAGAATGTTGAGACAGGGGCTGATAGGTGATAAATGGAAAAAGATAAAGGAGGGATAATGGGCAAAATGGAACCAGATGAGGGATAGGAAGGGTAGCCCAAGGGAGAAAAAACTCAGATATATGTGTGATAGGCAGATAGAATGAGGAGGAAGAAGGTAATGATTCTAGATAATGAGGGGGAATGGAAAAAGTGAACAAAGGGATAAAGTCTGAAGAAGGGCTTCGGCCCGAAACTTTACCTATTTCCTTCGCTCCATAGATGCTGCTGCACCCGCTGAGTTTCTCCAGCATTTTTGTGTACCCATAAAGTATCTAGATGGACTAATAGCAGTAGGAGGGGAACACAGGTTACTTGAAATAGGAACATTTAATGCTCATACCATTGGGTAGTAGGCCACATAAATGGAATAGAAGCCGTTGTTCTGATTTGTGTTTTATTTCACCATAGCAGTTTTTGCAAAACAATTACCTGGTTTACTCTTGGTCTCTCCAATATATAGTCGGCCAGCATATGCAATGTGGAAGTTGGAAATAGTTTTGGAAGAGGTGCACATGAATCTCTACCTCACATGTAAGAGTTGCTTAGGTCTATGGATGGTACAGGGTCAAATATTGCACCACCAACTGTTTCAGAGGAAACTGGCAGGAGGCGGGGAGATGTGGATGGGGAGGAATGAGCAGACCAGGGAGTCAGAGGTAGACTGCTCTCCGTGGAAAGTAGAAAGATAGGGAAAGGGGAAGTTGTGATTGATGGTGGAATATCCTTGGAGATGGTAGAACTGGCAGAGGATGATATGCTAGTTGCAGAGCCTAGTGGGGTGAAAGGTGAGAACCAAGGAAACTCCCATCTGTTCTGTCTAGGGGTGGGTAGGAGATGGTGGTCTCAAACTTCTGGGAAATGGTGAAAATGTGAGTGAAGGCCTCATCATGAGAACAGATGCAACAAAGAAAGAGAATGGAAAAATTGGATGGCTTAATTACAGAAGAGAGGGTGGGTAGCTGTATAGTCAAGACGGGAGACAGTGAGTTTACAGTAGACAACAGGGGACAATTTGTCTCCTGAGATGAAGGCAGAGAGATCCACAAGAGGGAGAGAAGTGTCAAAGATGGTCCAAGTGAAATTGTAGGTGGATGAGTCTTAGTAGCAAAGGTGGTAAATTGTTGAGATCTACAAAAATGCAGAAAGTAGCACCGATGCAGTCACTGATGCAATGGAGAAAGAGTTGGGGAAGGGTGCCAGTGCAGGTTTGGGACAAATTTTCCATTTAGTAACTGAAAAGACAGGCGTTGCTAGAGTCCATGCAAGTGCACAAGGCTACACCTTTGATTTGTAGAAAGTGGGAGGAGTCAAAAGAGTTTGTAGTTTAATTGGCCACTGTACAATATCCCTTGTGTAGTTTTGTGGTAAAGAATTGGGGAAGTAACGATGGCCATGCGAGAGAGAGAAAAGGTGCAGGGAAATAATCTGGGGAATGGGGCCGTGAGTTGACATGGACTCAATGGGCCCATTCGCAAGGAAAAAAATGAAGAATACCAAAATAGACAATAGACCAGAGCAGGAGTAGGCCATTCAGCCCTTCGAGCCAGCACCGCCATTCACTGTGATCAAGGCTGATCATCCACAATCAGTACCCCGTTCCTGCCAATATTACAGAATATTTATAATAGTAAAGATGTTAAAGCACAGAACAATGTACCACACTTACTCTGCCATGTTTATCCTTTAGTGAATTGTTTTGGGTATTTGGTTCACTGCTTTCCATCTTTTTGTTAGATTTTCTCTGGTCAGTTTTATTTGAGCTTTTTCCATCTCCACTGTTTATGCTTTTTGATTCCCCAGAATTTGCAGGTCTGTGTTCCCATAATACATATTCATCATTCCGTATTCCCTTCAGGTGATATTCATCAATCTTTTTTATGTCAAAGCCTTCAATCTAATTTTTAGAAAATAACAACATGAAATCCCTGCATCTCCAAGTAAAACTGGGAAAACAGATTATAGAACATATTAAAAACACTGACAGTTGCAGAATAAAACACAGACACGAAAAATAAAAAAGATGCCATACAGAAGTGTAAATATATTTGCACCAAGTAAAGCAGTAGTCATGGGATTTTAAGTCTCTATCACATGTAAATAGTTAAACTAGGTCAGATACAAATGACCACCGGGTGGCGCCATACATGGCAGTCTTGCCGACAGCCTGTCTCGTCCCTTTCTTCTTTTGTTATTTTTAGTCTATTTTTACTTGTATGTTTTAGTGTATCTTTAGTTTTTGTTTTGTGGGGGTGGGGGAAACATTTTATCTCTTCCCACGACGGAGATGCGACTTTTTCCGTATCATATCTCCATCTGCATTGCAGCCTTAACTTAAGGAGCTCCAACTGCAGGAGATTCGCCCGGCCCGATCGCATGGGCTTCGATCGCCCTAATGCAGGGGCTTTGATTGCCGACTGTGGGTTTCGATCGCCCCGACTGCGGATGTTTCAATTGCCCCGACCGCGGGAGAAAAGGACGAAAGAAGGTACAAGAATTTGCCTTCCATCCCAGTGGGGAATGCGAGGTCGTCGAAAAACAAGATGGGCGTACTGCCTGCACTGGTGAGAACTCAGAGGGAGTGCCGTGAGTGCAGTAATCTCAGTGTTTGCGGGGACATCGCTCCATGAGCCATTAGATTTTATAATTCGGACCACTAGGCTGTAGGGGGATGCATTTTGCAATTTTTAATTTTTAATTGTTAATTATTGGTCTTTTTAAGTATTTATTGCTCTCAGGTAGTGTCCACATTGTATTCTATGTATTTTCTGTCTGCGTTTGTTTTGAATCTGTGGGTTTGTTGGTTGGGGGCTTCTGGACATCTGAAAATCCCTGAGGGGATCAATAAAGTATTTATTATTATTATTATTATTATTATGAGGTCATCCTTAGGTCTAGTGCGAGTGTGGACAGCTTTCTGACTGTTCGGACGGATGGGGACTGCAGAGAGAGTGACAGCGGTACAACTCTGGTCACATCACGGTGTAGGAGCGTGTGTGTGGCCTGGCCATTGAACTGATGGCTGTGGGTCTCCGCTTATGCTGTGTTCCCATGGGATTCTCACACGACGCTGTGGTGGCTGTTTACGTAAGTCTATGTTTAATCTCTATGTTGTTATGTATCTTGTTGCTTTTCTTTTAATGTATGACCATGGCAAATCAAATTTCACTGTACCTTGGTACACGTGACAATAAGGACCATTGAACCATACAAGTATCAAGGAAAATAGGATGAGCTTTTCCCTCGAAGCAAAAGTATTATAATTCTCACCCATGAGCCCAAGTAAGCAGGTAAAAGAGGCTCTTGTCTTTGTTGAAGAAAGAAGATTACCATCAATGTAAAAGAATAAGAAGGGATGCCACCTTCTGCTTGGCAGTCTATATGACAGACCTAAAATCAGAAGAGATTACAGATTAAATATGCAACCAGTTAAAGTTTACTGCAATCTAAATGATTTCAAAAATCAGACAACAAAATATTGTTGCAGCTCCTCATGGATACTGATAAATCAAAACAATATAAAAGTTGGACTACAATTATACGTTACTTTTAAAACATGTGCAAGATATTTTATTGAGATCGTAAAAAGAGCAAAGGATTTTCAGGGTGATAAAAACCTTAGTCAGAGAGATAAATATTAAGGAGGATCTAAAAAGAAGTAAATTGCAACGTAAAGGAGGTGAATCTGACAACAAAGAGAAATTGAAAGCATATCTGCCAATGCAGAGGGTAAAGAAGAAATGGAGAAAAGCGAGAACCAGAATCAGAGGACTGGTGAATTTGGAGAATTTATAAAGCTAAAGGTTACAGAAATGAGTCAAAATTAGAACACAGTGGGATTTAAGCAATGACAAAAAGTTTGATTGGTCTGGGAAGCACAGGGTAATGAATGAATGAATGAATGAATGAATGGATCTCATCCAGAATTGGATAAGCACAATTGAATTTAATGAACAGAAGGCTATTTAGAGTGGAACATGAAGTTTAGTTGGAGAGGTCAAGAGAACCAATGACAAAGCTGCAGATTTTATGTTAGGTACAATATTTAATCTTTCCAATGTTTAGCCAAATAACACCATGTCTCATCCAAGACTAGACACTAAGGCAGTCAGTTGAAAGCACAGAATCAGTGAAGGAATTGAGAGATGTGGTAGAGATTTACCTTGCACAATGAATCAGAAAACAATGGGAATATCTATTTTGTATCTTTTGCCTGATGGGGAAGGGGAGAAGAGAGAATGACTGGGAAGCTTGATTATGTTGGCTGCTTAACAGAGGCAGCGTAAAGAGTAGATGGAGTTCCGGGGGAGGGAAGGGGGGGAGGTTGGTTTGTGTGATGGATTGGACTACAACAATTACCCTGCAATTTCTTGCAGACTCGGGCAGAGCAGCTGCTAAACCTGACATAAATCTGACATTAATCCAGTTGCATCTATAAAGATTATGAGCCATCAGATGAAGACATGCCAAATGTCCTTATTCACCTGAGGAAATAGTGCTGTTCATGACCATAGCATCAATGTGATTGGAATTCAGATAGAATTCGTTACAACTTTTGTCTTCCTTCATTTTATTTGTATTTTTTGCTCTGGGGAGAATTTAAAACAACTACTGGACAAAATAACAAAATAAATGGGCAAACTGAAAACATGGTTTGACAGGAACAAAATATCATTAAACTTGAGTAAAACCAAAAATAATGTTATTTGGTAATTGCAGAACAAATAGACAAGCAAATATAAAGATAAATGGGGTTGAAATTGAACGAGTTCATGAAAATAAATTTCTTGGGGTTATAATGGATGTTAGAATCAGCTGGAAATCACACATTAAACATGTACAATCCAAACTGTCAAAAAGCATTTCTGTATTACACAAAGTTAAGCAGGTTCTGGATCACAAATCACTCTGCATTCTCTACTGTTCACTAATCTTACCCTATTTAAATTACTGTGCAGAAGTCTGGGGCAATAACTATAAAAGTTTGCTACATTCATTAACTATTCTGCAAAAAAGAGCAATACTTATTATCCACAATGTCAGGTATCTGGGTCACACTAATCCATTATTCTTACAGTCAAAATTATTAAAATTAGAAGATTTGGTTGCATTTAAAACAGCACAGATAATGTTTAGGGCCAAAAATAAAAACTTACCTGGAAATATACAAAAATTATTCAATGAGCGAGTGGGGGGTTATAATTTAAGAAGAATATTTAATTTTAAGGTACAAAGAGTCCGCACGACCAGAAAAACTTTTTGTATTTCGGTCTGTGGAGTAGGATTGTGGAACAGTTTGAATGTGGAGTTAAAGCAATGTCCAAACATGAACCAGTTCAAAATGACATACAAAAAACGTTTTTTTCACAAGGTACAGGGATGAAGGGGTTACTTCATACATATTACTTGTATGTGTATATCAGTTGTATGTATATATATGTCTGTATGCATCTCTAAAAATTGTCTGGGGTATTATTATTATTAATTAATTAATTATTAAATATGGAAGAAGGGTTTAGGGAGAAGGGGTGAGATTAAATAAGTTATTCTTCTTCTCACTCCTTTTCGAGCTTGTAAAGAAAAAGTGTTGGACATTTAAATTTTGCTTTATGCTTTTCATTGCTTTGCAAATATTGCCTGGAATGTCCAATTGTTTGACTATTTCGATTTTGTTGTTATTTATTCCTATTTATGTCTTTACTTGTTCGGAACAAATAAACAAATCAAATCAAATCAAATCAAATTTTAAGCAACTAATTCTAGAATGAAGAATTTGGCTTCAACTGTTTGCTGACGTAAACACCCCTGTAACTCTTAACTTTTAATAGTAAATACTTTCAATCGTGAAATCCTTCGGTATGATTCAGTTAGCAACATTTTTGAATATAACGCATAACTGTTAAAATAATTATTAATATTAAGTTGTTCATATTCATTGTGATTTAGATCAAAACAGTTAATGCAAAATGAAAATACTCACTCTTGCCCAACACCGAAATGCCAAAATCAGTGGGATCAGTCGAGGTTCCAGCTTTACCAGTGCTGCCAACAGATTTGTAGTAAGACATGCCACATCATTTCCTGCACTAACTTTACAAATTAGTCCACTGCAATTGAAGAGAACACAGTCTGTAAACACTTACTACAGGCACTATATATTTTTTAACATTTTTTATGCAATTGTCCATTTTTTCAGGTGATATTTTTGAACAGAGGAGAATTTGGAAAAGTAAAATGGCTTGTTAGTAAATTGGTCATAGTAATAATATGGAGGTGGCTATGGTATGGACTATTATAATCCATTATCTGAATGACATTCCTGTGAAGAAGCATTCAATGTAGGTCAGAGAGGAAAAACATATTTTCATGATTTATAATAGATCGCTGTTAGGAACTTTGGACTAAGCATACAAAAAGACATCTGATAACTTCAATTGATAAGACTTAGATTAATCTCAGACATTTCGGGACTGCAGGTCATCCCAAAGTGGTGCCAATGGAAAAAGTCAACGTTGGGATGTTGGAATACTCTGCAAATTTTGGCTGCTGCAATACTTATCAACAGTATTTTGATTCACAATTAGTTAAACTCCTTTCGTAGTATTGATTCAAAGATAAGTGTCCAGGAAACTGGAGCGTTCCTGTCCTTCTACAAAGATGGATATTGGATGGTAGCGAGGGTGAGATGAGAGGTCCCACTTTAAGTCTTGCTGACCAGAGTTGTTTTTAATGTTTGTGATATTCATATGCATTCAAAGTCACAAGATATATATTTTAAATGACAGCTAGTGAAACTATGTTCCCAGGGCCCTGGATGTCAAAGTCATCACATGATTATCTTTTTATACATCTTTTACATTCACTAATAATAGTTGGAAGTTTCCATTAAAAACAAAAGATATTGTAAAAATGTTAGATGTATAATATGGACACGAGGAACTGCTGATGATGGTTTACAAAAAAAGACACAAAGTGCTGCTATAACTCAGCGGGTCAGGCAGCATCTCTGGAGAACATGGATAGGTGACATTTCAGGTCGGGACTGAAGAAGGGTCCCAACCCTAAATGTTGCCTTTCCATGTTCTCAAGAGATGCCTTCTGACCCGCTGAGTTACGGCAGCAGTGTCTTTTAAAAAAAAAAGATTTAGAATGCATTTTTAAAACTTAAAAAACATTCAACCCATAAAAATCATTAAATCAAACTAAAAATAAACATTTTTTTGCAACAGCTGATAACTCCAAGTAGTGCTCTGCTTGTGCCAGATTTAACCCAGCAGAGATTCAATGGATAGTTCCCAGTCTGAGAGTTGGGACTTCTGTGAGGACATCCAAGTGAATTCCAGCATTAAAGCTGGTGAAGTGGAGGAAAATCTATCACATTAAGTTTTAATCTTTATAACCATACAGTAAACCCTTTATAACGGATTTTGGTTATAGCGGACGAACCCTAACTCACACCATCTCCCCGGCCACTTAGAGCGCAGGGCCCCTGCCCGATTCATATGGTGCACCATCCTTCCACCACTTCTTCCTTCGATTTGTCTGCTCGATCGCTGTCGCCTCCTACCTCTCCCATCGCTCTGTCCACTCAGCCTCTCCTTCCCCCACCACCACCTCTTCCTCCTTCTTTTCCCTGGAGTCGCTGACATACCCCACTTTGGAAATGGCCACTGGTGAGAGGGGAGGGAGCCCATGAAGACTGAGGGCATCTTGTCGCTGGCAGTGGCCTGAAGAAAGCACTGTCCCCAAGGACTACAGCGTGTGATGCAGCAACAGCCGCGTGAACCCGTGAAGAATGGTTCGCTGGTGCAGACCAGCGACCCTGTGCATAGTTTTAAGATGAAATAACTCTAAGTGCTGGAGTAATTCAGCAGATTGAATCAGTCTGAAGATGGATCCTGACGTCACCTATCCATGTTCTCCAGCGATGCTGCCTGAACGCTGAGTTAATCTCTGTGTATTTATGTCCTTTTGTGTATTAACGATCATTTGCAGTTCTTTGTTACAACTACATCCAATGATAATACTTTACTCGGTTATAAAGGACAATAGGGAATAACGGACCTCATCCCCCCCCACCCAGCCCTTCGCCTTACGGTACGTTATAACAAGGGTTTACTGTATAGGAAGCAATATTCTCTTCTCAACCACTTTCAGACCATTTCATGATATTTCTATACATAGAAACAATGACCACTGACTTTCAGAGACAGACGAGAGGTAGTCTATAATATTTATTATAATTTGAAACAAAACAACATAAGGATGTGCTGCTGCAAATGAGATATTCATTGCATGAAGACAATATGTGAAATTATGTGAAGTGGGGGATATCCTGCAAATTTTTAAAAATGTTGAAAATCTGCAATGAAAACAAGAGAAAATGTTGGAAATGAACAATGCATCTCAACAGGGGGCAGAAGGAAAAAGAAAGGTGATTGTTTGGCTGAAAACCCTTTATTGGAATGGATAGTGAAACGGATATTGGAATGATAGTGGATTCCGATGACATCCTGTGTTCTTTTTACACCATCCCCCTGAAGTCAAACAAACTGTATTGCATAATTTATCATGTTGCATCTTCTATATATGGGTGATTCTTCAGTAAGTGTCTACTAAGTTTTTGGAAACCCGAAAATAAAACTTAAATTTTTGCAACTTTGAATGTTGTTTCACATAGATGAACATCTCTACTATGGGAAAAATATGTTTGGGGCAATCTTTTAGAGAATGTAATTTATTTTTTCCTCTTCTTTTTCCAAGTTGCCCATTGCATTCAGACATATCCATCATATTTTTATGATGAACAACACTGCAAAATATAAGATTTAAGAATATAAAATCAAATTTTTGTCAGTCTTTCAAATTATAGAATATCTTCCTCAAATAAACCACCAAAAATACTTTTTCAGTCTAACGCATTGATTGTTAACCTTCGTAACATTTTACTGCCGAAAAAAAGTTGTGATTTTCAGCAAGAATGGTAACCTTCACATAACCTTTCACCAACTTCGTCTAAAACAATATTAACTTCAGATGAATAGGCAGAAGCAGACTGTTCATAGGGCTAGGGTTGGGGCTGGGGTTGGGGTTGGGGCTAGGGCTGGGGCTCGGGCTGGGGTTACTTACGCCCGATCTCCAGCTCCAGCAGCTCCAGCTCCAGCAGCTCTAGCCGGACACAAAGCCGTCGCATCTTCCCGTGACCCGATGTCCCTCTCCACGCCCGGCCCTCTTCAGCCCTTGTTCCCCGGTGGGGGGGGGGGGGAGGGTGAAACAAGGGCTGGGGCTGGATGGAGATCGGGGGTTAAGTTGCGGATGTGGCCATGACAGGTATGGTGGCCCAAGCCTTTAGCCCAGGATGGCCTCGTCGAAGGCCATGCCTGGCCATATTGTTTCCCAAATGGCACATGGCACGATTTGTTCTCCATATGTGTGATTTGATCGGGACATATGGTTTTCGGGGGGGGGGGGGGGGGGGGCAACGAACCGGGCAATTTAAAAAAAAACACTTTATTCATTTAGGGTTTAATCTTTATTTATGAGGATTACCTTTATTAACAATATAGAAAAAGAAGAAATGGGATAGAATTACAGATTTTTCTTATATACAGCATCAAACTAGCGGGACACCAAAGTAGACACTTACTGAAGAATCACCCATATTCAAGATCACAAGCAAGAAACTTTTGCAGACATTAAGAATCTGAATAATTAATGCCTGACTATAACAGTGGTTAACACAAACCTTTGTATATCCCTGCAGCATATAATTGGGACTTTGGCATGGAAATCAGACTCGACATCTGAATATAAAGCTAGAAGGTAAAGTTACAATGCAGGTTAAGGACAACAGAAAGAAAAATCGGTCTGAATTAAATTACTTAATAACTTAAATAAGTTTATATTCTTTCATTGTCATTGCTGATATGTGTAATATTTAAAGTAGATATTGTACCAAATGTTTAAAGCCAACTTTAAACTGATAAAATCTCAATACAACATAATTCAATTAAAAAAATAATGACAAGTCATAAAAATAATTTTGCACCCACTCTTAATTGCCATCTACCATCCTAGTATTTGTATTAAACATAGAAAATAAGTGCAGGAGTAGGCCATTTGAGCCAGCACCGCCATTCAATATGATCATGGCTGATCATCCAAAATCAGTACCCCGTACCTGCTTTCTCCCCATATCCCTTGATTCCGTTAGCTTCAAGAGCTATATCTAACTCTCTCTTGAATACATATATTGATTTTGGAGTTACTTCTAAATATGTCTATCAATCTTTATGTATTGGTCTCGAAGAAGTTTGGTCAACATCTGTCCAATCATCAATTTTTCAAGCAAAATAGAGTTACAATTGACATTTCCTAAATTCTCCCTCTTTGGTAGTTCCTTGGGAATGAGAATGGCTCTTTATTTTCATGGGTTTTGAGCTTTCTAATGAGACCAATGTGGACATTTTCCACAATATGGACTCAGGGACTTGAAAAGGACCTAGAAAGGGTAGATGGTGACGGACTAGGCAGGCGTGCTGGTAATTGTGAGATGGTCCACCCCATCTGCCACTTGTACAGGGTCTCTCTGTACTCCTCTTCAGATCCTCCATACCATCCAAAATGCTCTTATATCAAGAGGACTGGAATACAAAAGCAGAGATGTAATGCGGAGGCTCTAGAAGGCACTGGTCAGGCAACATTTGGTGTACTGTGAGCAAATTTGGGCACCATATCTGAGGAAGGATGTGCTGGCTCTGGAGCGGGTCCAGAGGAGGTTTACAAGAATGATTCCAGGAATGAGTGGGTTAGCATATGATGAGCACTTGACAGCACTGGCCGTCTACTGACTGGAGTTTAGACGGTTAAAGGGGGACCTCATTGAAATTTACAGAATAATGAAAGGCATAGAGTGGATGTGGAAAGGATGTTTCTGCTGGTGGGAGACTGCAGGACCAGAGGTCATAGCCTCAGAATTTAATGGCGATCTTATCAAAAGGAGGTGAGGAGGAACTTCTTTAGTCAGAGGGTAGTTAATCTGTGCAACTCGTTGCCACAGAGGGCTGTGCTGGCTAAGTCAGTGGATACTTTTAAGGCAGAGATCGACAAATTCTTGATTAGAACGGTGTCATGGATTATGGGAAGAAAGCAGGAAGATGGGATTAGGAGGCAGAGATCAGCCATGATTGAATAGTGGAGTAGACTCGATGGGCCGAATGGCCTAATACTACTCCTATAACTTGTGAACTTGTGCACTCCCTCTCAACTTTGACTGGCCAAGTGCCAGAAATGTCAAGGGGTCATGAGAAAGTTGCATTTCATCAAGGAACTTTAAACATATCCATGTATCTTTTCCTCTGTCTTTTCCCATTACAGAGAGGAGTATCTGTTTCAGGTGTCTGGCTTCCACAGATTCCATATGGACAAAATGAGCGTCAAAATGTTATTTCTACAGATTTGTTTCAATTTACTTTATTTGAAGCACAAACTATGACAATGGTTCTGTTTCAAAAGAAGCAATTGTTTTTCTTCTAAAATAACAATCTTCCAACAATCTCAAAACAGCAATTTACTCATTCTCCTCTTCTCCAATGTCAATTAAGATATTTTTTTAAATAAATGCTGAGAAGTGTGCAAAACCATTTATAAGTATTTATGTTCGAAATAAATAATAAATTTTTTTTTTTTAAATGTAAAAAAAAGTTTTAGTTAATTATTTGAGTTGTTAAAAACTTATGTTAAGTGCATTTTTCTTTTAATTTCCTAATTGCTCCTAAACTTCCAGGAGACACTTGAGAGTTAAACACATTGCTGTGGCTTAGAGGCCACATGGAGTTGATACACGGATAGGAGATTCTCGCATCCTAACACACTTTTGTTTTTTAAGAAAATGTATGGTTTCACAAGTAACGCTACTGACAATGGGAATTTGTTTGATAGTTAAAAATTAAATTGCACAGTGCTGTGGGTTAGAGACCACATGGAGTTGATACATGGATAGGAGATTCCCGATCCTAAAATAAAGGGATTTGCTGTTGATTGTGCTTACTAAATTTTAAAATCAAAAGTTTTAAAATCAAAGGAAGTCAGAGAACTTACAACTGTTTTTAATTATGTCCAGGACTTGTATCAAAACATCTGGCTGATTTAACTGAAAAAGAAACAATCACAAACAAAACTTAATTTTCACAATGAACAGAATGAATCATGCAGCATTTTTATAAACCACTCTACATTGCAAAATATTAAAACGTTTAATTCACAGCCATTATTATAAATTACAGAACAGTTCAAGATCTTACATTACCAGATTACAAATTATTTCCAAATGATGATTAGACTGTGGATTATGAAATAAATATTACAATTGATTTCCTAAGATGAATAAGTATTAGATCTGAATCAAAAATCCAGATTTCTTAGAAGTTTTCAGATTCTTACACAAAAATCCATGACTAGATTAATTTCACACTTGCTCTTTACTTCCATGTCTGTTTGATAAGCAAGATTACAAAATGCCTCATTTCCCTCATTAAAAAAATTGAGATATTCAAGTGCCATATACTATGAACAGTATAAAAGAACTTTAGAGAACGTATCTTTTTTTTCTGGCAAGTACAGATATAATTAAAATATGGCTGACGTATATATAAAAACTCTTTAGAATGGAAATGTTGTCACAAAATAATCTGCTGTTTTGTAACTTTTATGATTTATGGCAGATGAAAAAAAAAAAAAAAAAGAGCCTTCTAGAATTTTCTTTTCATTTTAAATGAGCGTAGGACTAAAATCAAGGAAGTACAATTCTGTAGTCACCAAGATTGCTTAAAATTAACATTGTGCATGAAGAATATATTAATTAAATGCTCATTTTGAATAATTGAAAAATATTTTGCATACATTTAGCATTACTTACATGACAGGGGAATTTTACATCAATATTGATGTCACTGGTTTTGAAAGCAAATCTTGTAAGACATGAACCATACAACCTTAGTGAGCAAACTGTAAAACAAAAGACAAAACAAACAGCAAACAGCGTAAATGGAAGACACGCAAAAGTTAAATAATAACCAATAATAACTTCTATTCACTTTGTTTACAAGAAACCCAATCCTCCAGTGACTGATCCTTTGGGCCCTTAGTAGTAAACAGTACTTTGCAATTTCTCTAGATTTTCCTTTCTAAAAAGATAAAAGATTTTTTGGCTTACTTATTGCCAATTAGTGTACAAACCCTATAATTCACCGTCCTCCATGATGTTTGGGGCAAAGACTAATCATTTATTTATTTATTTGCCTCTGTACTCCACAATTTAAGATTTGTAATAGAAAAAAAATCACATGTGGTTAAAGTGCACATTGTCAGATTTTAATAATGGCCATTTTTATACATTTTGGTTTTACAGAAATTACAGCAGTGTTTATACATAATCCACCCATTTTAGGGCACCATATTGTTTGGGACACAGCGATTTCATGTAAATGAAAGCAGTCATATTTAGTATTTTGTTGCATATCCTTTGTATGCAATGACTGCTTGAAGTCTGCAATTCATGGACATCACCAGTTGCTGGGTGTCTTCTCTGGTGATGCTCTGCCAGGCCGGTATTGCTGTCATCTTCAGCGTATGCTTGTTTTGGGGATTGGTCCCCTTCAGTTTTCTCTTCAGCATACAAAAGGCATGCTCAATTGGGTTCAGATCAGGTGATTGACTTGGCCACTCAAGAATTGACCATTTTTCAGCTTTGAAAAAACTCCTTTGGTGCTTTAGCAGTATATTTGGGATCATTGTCTTGCTGTAGAATGAACCGCCAGCTAATGAGTTTTGAGGCATTTGTTTGAACTTGAGCAGATAGGATGTGTCTACACTTCAGAATTCATTATGCTCCTACCATCAGCAGTTGTATCATCAATGAAGATAAGTGAGCCAGTACCTTCAGCAGCCATACATGCCCAGGCCATAACACCCCCACCACTGTGTTTCACAGATGAGGTTGTATCTTGTGCTTTGGATCTTGGGCAGTTCCTTCTCTCCTCCATACTTTGCTCTTGCCATCACTCAGATATAAGTTAATCTTCGTCTCATCTTTTCAGTACTTCTTGGCAAACTGTAACTTGGCCATCCTATTTTTGCGGCTAACCAGTACTTTGTACTGGAGTTGGGCGTTTCAATGCCGGCATGTGTGGAGATGGGGACTCTGCCAGATCCCAACCTGTGAATGCGGAGCAGAACAACAGACAGCCAACCATGTCATCTCTGGGTGCCCGCACTACCACCCACCAAATGGAGCTGAGGGCCTGGCAGACATTGACACCAAGACAACAACCTGACTGCTCAACACCCGGCTTGAGATCTAACTATTCCTTTGGTTTATGTTTCATTCACAAGAAGAAGAAGAAGAAGAAGAAGAAGAAGAAGAAGTAGGATAGAAGAAGGCTAACTAGTGGTTTGCATCTTGCAGTTTAGCCTCTGTATTTCTGTTCATGAAGTCATCTGCGGACAGTGGTCATTGACAAATCCACACCTGACTCCTGAAGAGTGTTTCTCATCTGTCGGACAGGTGGTTGGGGATTTTTCTTTATTATAGAGAGAATTCTTGTCATCAGCTGTGGAGATCATCCAGTCCCTTTCCCTAAACTCACCAGTGCTCTCTTTTTTCATCATGATGTTCCAAACAGTTGATTTTGGTAAGCCTAAGGTTTGGCTGATGTCTCTTACAGCTTTATTGTTGGTTCAGTCTCATAATGGCTTCTTTGACTTTCATTGGCACAGTTTTGGTCCCCATGTTGATAAACATGATAAAAGTTTCCAAATGTGATGGAAAGACTGGAGGAAAGACTAGGTGCCGGGAGCTCTCTTATACCTGCATGAAGAAGACAATTAAACACACCTGAGCAATTACAAACACCTGTGAAGCCATTTGTCCCAAACATTATGGTGCCCTGAAATGGGAGGACTATGTATAAACACTGCTGTAATTTCTACATGGTGAAACCAAAATATATTAAAATGGTCTTTATTAAAATCAGACAACGTGCACTTTAACCACATGTGATTATTTTCTATTACAAATTTCAAATTGTGGAGTACAGAGGCAAATAAATAAATGACGGGTCTTTGTCCCAAACATTATGGAGGGCACTATTCATGCAGTACAAATCAAGAGTTTTGTACATTCAAATTTAACGAGGTGCATGTGTGGACAATGGACACATTTCCTTTCTTCGATTTGTGATTCCTGAGGAGACTAAAGAAGGTCCATCTGTCTCCTCAGATTCTGGTGAACTTCTACCGCTGCACCATCGAGAGCATCCTTACCAACTGTATCACAGTATGGTATGGCAACTGCTCTGTGTCCGACCGGAAAGCACTGCAGAGGGTGGTGAAAATTGCCCAACGCATCACCGGTTCCTCACTCCCCTCCATTGAGTCTGTCCAAAGCAAGCGTTGTCTGCGAAGGGCGTTCAGCATCGCCAAGGACTGCTCTCACCCCAACCACAGACTGTTTACCCTCCTACCATCCGGGAGGCGCTACAGGTCTCTCCGTTGCCGGACCAGCAGGTCCAGGAACAGCTTCTTCTCTGCGGCTGTTACACTACTCAACACTGTACCTCGGTGATTGCCAATCACTTCCCCCCCCCCCCCGTGGACACTCCTCCCACCAGGAAAAAAATACTATGACTGTATGCACGTAAATAGATTTATTTATTGCTCATAGTTATGTTGCTCTTCTAGGTAGATGCTAACTGCAGTTTGTTGTCTCTGTACTGTACACTGCACAATGACAAAGTTGAATCTGGTTAGTGAATCAAAGTAAATCACACCTGGCAAATGGTGCTGAATAATTTTCTCCATTTCATTCACAATATTTTTCCGGATTTGATAATCCTCATCTGAAATTCCTTCTTGCTGTGCAGCCTGTAACACAGCAGAGGTCAAAGCAGCCAAATGATCATGTTTTGGTGGTTTTATGTTACGAAGTTCATTCTCTTCTTGTTTTTCCTGTAGCCAGGTCAGAAAGAAAAATTATTCCTTAAATTGATTGACATGACAGAATACCATGTAGACAAACAACGTAAAAGATTAACTTTTACAATTTACAAACAAATAAGCATTTCAAAGTAAGCTACAAATGTTCAACATACAAAGCACTCACAGTAATATTTTTCTTATGCCGTTTTTCCTTTATATGCTTATGAGCTCCCTGGATATTTTCAATGTGAACTAGGCAGAGTTTGCATAGGTACTGACAGGAAGGATATTCTGATGAACGCTATGAAATAAAATACAAACAAAAATAGCTCAGTAACAACTAACAATATTTTCAAAAGATAAAGTCTTTATTTGGTGACAGGACTTTTGTCAGGAAGAGTGAAGATGCTACCATTGTCAATAATAAAACTAAATGGCCGTACTGCAATAAGTGATTGTGATTGATTTCATACATACAATTTACATATAACAATCCTACCCATACTATACTTTTCTTGAAAAATTATCCTATTCTTAATTGGAAAAAGTTAATATAGTTCATTTTCTCTCTTTTTTTAAATATAAATAGCTTACCAAATAATTTGACATTGCTAATCAATAGCCAATTTGCTGAGGGCACCTCACCTTATCTTCAATTCATTATCGTTCTCAACAAATATCCTGCATAATCAATCGCAATCAGAAAAAGTACAAATCATTGAATTTTTTACCCTCCCTGACTTTTTCCATAAATGTTTTGACAGTTGATTAGCAATAACAGAATGTTAATACATATTAAAAATATTAAACTGAATATCTCACTGTTACAAATGAGATCAAATATTCAATTTTAAAACTGTCCCCCCAAAAATGCATACGTCCAAAATTTAACATGTATTTATTATTAGATTTAAATTAAACTTTAACACCATTGTAGATTGATTGTAATGTCAGAGCAAAATAAAACTTGTCCTACTTTTTCCATGCGAAATATATAATCTCTCTCCAATCTTTCCTCTGCTTGTTTCAGTCCAAGCTGTTGTTCTGCTGTCATTTTAGACTCATCAATCACTGGCATGCTCTCTGGATTATCCTTCTCCAATAGATGTGCTTTGTTTGCATTTGCAGCAGAGATCTTACCTGTAATAATACAAATTTCAAATTATATTTTTGAAACGCTTTTGCACATTTACTGAAAAGTTTTGACAGGCATGATCATAGAACAGTTAACATTCACCATGCACCTCTGGAACTGGAAGATGTTTTGGCCCACTGGTATAGGCTCTCAGCAGTGGTTTTGATTCATGAGACCGCAGCACAAGAAAACTCTCCAATCCTATATCACAACTTCTGCTTTTATCTCTGCACTTTGTTCCAACCATCTGCCTATTAAAACCCCACCTTGCCTGTGTCCACCTGCCACACTTTGTCCTGCCTCTCCTCTCTTCCAGCTAACCCTCCCCCCCTTCTCCCTACATCCCCCTTTCTCTTTACACCACTCCTTTCTTACCCCCACCCCAATATTCTCCCCTATGCCACACACCTATTTCACACCTATTTCTCCCCTCCCCCCTCCTCCTACATTCCCTCCTCTGGCTTCACAATTCTCTACTCTCACTTTCTGCTTTTATCTCTGGCCCTTGTTCCAACCATCTGCCTATCAACCCCCTCTTGTCCATGTTCACCTATTATCTGCCACACTTTGTCCCGCCTCTCCCCTCCCAGCTTTCTCCCCCATCCCCTCAATCAGTCTGAAGTGTCTCAACCCAAAACATCATGTCAGATTCAGATTCAGATTCAAGAAGTTTATTGCCATGTCAACAAGTTGATAGGAATGTGTCTTGGTTCGCTCTCAGACAGATACAATACAGTACAATACAACCACCACATACACCACAATAAATAATACAGACAATACCGTACGAAGGACAATATATACAGGAAGGACAGTACCCAGCAGCGGTATGTTAAGCGTAAGTGCAAGTGCAAAAGAAAGTGCAAAGTGATTAGTGCAAATTCAAATATCTGATGGCTTGGAGGTAGGTGCTGTCTCTGAAGCGAGATGTTTTACTTTTAATGCTTCTATATCTCCTTCCTGATGGGAGGAGATTAAAGAGGTAATGTGCCGGGTGAAAGTGGTCTGCTATGATTTTTTTGGCCTTTCTGGTGAGTCTTGTTGAGTAAAGTGATGTCACTGAGGGAAGTCTGCTGCAACCGATGATCTTAGAAGCTCGGCGCACTATTCTCTCCAGCCGAATCTTATCCTGCGAGTTTGTGTGACCATACCAGACAAGCATAAAGAATGTGAGTATGCTTTCTATGGTAGACCTATAGAAGTGGGTCATGGCTGGTCGACTGACCCTGAATTTTTTGAGCTGCCGCAGGAAGTAGAGTCGCTGGTGGCACTTACTGATTATGAGACTGGTGTTGAGCTCCCATGATAGGGATTGATGTATGGTGGTCCCGAGGAACTTAAAGGAGGTGACCCTCTCAACCACCTCTCCATTGATGAAGAGAGGGAGGAGGGTGGCCTTCTTTCTGAAATCAACAACCAGCTCCTTAGTTTTTGAGATGTTAAGTATGAGGTTGTTGTTCTCACACCACCTTACTAGCTCCTCAACTTCACTACGGTAAACGGTTTCGATGTTATTGGTAATAAGACCTGCCACAGATGTGTCATCTGCAAACTTAAATAACAAGACAGTCAGAGTGTGAACAGCAAAAATGTGTGTATACAGAGTACAGAAGAGGTGATAAAACACAACCCTGGGGGAAGCCGATGTTCAGGAACCTAGCCAGTGAGACATGGTTACCAATTTTTACCACCTGTTTTCTGTCACATAGAAAGCTATAGATCCATTTACATAA
This sequence comes from Amblyraja radiata, assembly GCF_010909765.2. Classification (NCBI taxonomy): domain Eukaryota; kingdom Metazoa; phylum Chordata; class Chondrichthyes; order Rajiformes; family Rajidae; genus Amblyraja; species Amblyraja radiata. Next base: position 40,033,005 of record NC_045965.1, read on the forward strand.
AGATGAGTTGACCCCCAGTTCCTGTAAAGTGTGTATCAACTTTACAGGAACGATGGTGTTGAATGCGGAGCTAAAATCCACAAAAAGAATGCGAGCATATGTGGATCTGGATTCCAGGTGTTGGAGGATGGAGTGCACACAGAGGGACACTGCATCATCTACACTTCTGTTGGCTCTGTAGGCGAATTGATAGGGATCAAGTGTAATGCTGGAAAGATGTTTGCATACCAGTCTCTCAAGAACCTTCATGATGACTGAAGTTAAGGCAACAGGCCTATAGTCGTTAAGACAAGTGATGTTATTTTTCTTGGGGACTGGTACGATCACAGCTGACTTGAAACAAGCAGGCACAATTGAGAGTTGAAGTGACCAGTTGAAAATGGAGGTGAGGACGGGTGTCAGTTCATTAGAGCAGTGTCTTAATGTAGCAGGCGCCACACCGTCAGGCCCTGCTGCCTTCCTGGTGTTAAGCTGGCGGAGCAGGGTTCTGACGTCATGTTCGGAGACAGTAGGAGTAGTGTCGCCCAGCTCTGTGGTTAAAGAGGGGGACTGATGGTTGCCCTTGTCAAAACGACAGAAGTCATTGAGCCTCCCAGGGAGGGAGGGGTCGCTATCTAGAACATGGTGCTTGGTTTTATAGTCTGTGATAGCCTGCAGACCTTGCCACACCCCTTTGATGTCATTAGCTTGTAATTTGTTTTCTAGCTTTACTCTGTAGGAAGCTTTAGCTTTGATCACAGCTCGCTGAAATTCATATTTCAGCAGTTTGTATTGAACCATGTCTCCATGTTTAAATGCATCATGCTTCTTCCTACATAGTAACCTCACATCATTATTAAACCAGGGCTTGTTGTTATTATAAACAGTCACAGTTTTAGTTGGAATGCATACACTCTCACAGAAATGAATATACGATGTAACAGTGTCAGTGTAGGTGTTAATATCGTACTGGCCATCAGCCCAGAAGGTGCTCCATTCAGTGGAGTCAAAACAGTCCTGTAAAGTTTCTATGGCTTGTGAGGACCATTTCCTAAAAAGTTTGACAGTTGGTTTTTCCACCTTAAGTTTTTGACGATACTTAGGAATCAGGAGAATGATGTTGTGGTCAGACTCACCGATAGGGGCTCTAGCCACAGCATGATATGCCTCGGGGATGGAGGAATAGCATTGGTCCAGTGTATTATCCAGCCTGGTGGCAATGTGGATCTGAGGCTTGTATCTCGGGAGAGCCTTCTTTAGGGAGACGTGATTAAAGTCTCCTAACGCCAGCACAACCGCGTCTGGATTGGAATTCTCCACCTCCATGATGTGATCGGCCAGTTGCTGCGACGCGGACGGAGCTGAGGGGCTCGGTGGTATGTAGACAGCGACCAGGATGATGGAGGAAAACTCCCTCGGTAGATAGAAGGGCTTACACATCACCGTGAGAAGCTCTAAATCCGGCGAGCAGGTTTGTGTCATGGTTTTGGAGTCAGTACACCAATTCCTGTTGATGTAGCAGCAAACACCACCCCCGCATTGTTTGAGTGAGTCCCTGGTTCTGTCGGCGCGGTGGAGAGAGAAGCCTGCTTGTTGTAGCGTGGAGTCCGACATATTCTCATCCAGCCAGGTTTCAGTGAGGCACACAGCAGCGGCGTCTCTAAAGTCCCTTTGTGAGCGAATGAGCATGAAAAGCTCGTCTTTCTTGTTCGCCAGCGAGCGGACGTTGGATAGGATCAAGCTTGGTAAAGCTGGGCGGTGGATGCGACGCCTCAGCCGAACAAGTGCACCCCCTCTCCTGCCCCGTTTCCTCAGCTGCCCACGGTGTTTCAACCACTCGTCGCCGACTTGATGAAAGTCCGGTGGAAGTTCGGGTACAAAAGCGGGCATGTTGTCTCGAATGTGAAGTAGTTCAGTCTTATCGTGCTGAAGTAAGCCAAAGCTGGGCTCCGCGAGCAAACAAAACAACACTAAACAAACAAATAGGGAGAGCAAAACCGAGTCGCCATTGAGCGGCGCCAGCATGTATTCCAGAGATGCTGCCTGACCCACTGAGTTAGTTTCTCCAGCACTTTGTGTCATTTTGTGTAAACTAGCATCTGCAGTTCATTGTTTCTGTAAGGACACAATGTTGTTTGTGTGACAAGTTGAGAAGTTTTATTCTGGTATAGAAAGGTTGCTCTTGAAACAGAGGCTGAAATACACAATTACGCAAAAAGTTGGCAAAATGAAATCTGCCAAACAGAACTAACCCTGAATCTCACACTGGTACACAATAACCTTATTAGTCACATTTCAAGTCATTGATTTCCTGCAAATAACAAAAACAAAACATCAGCAGAACCACCAAGGGTGTTGACAATGAAATCAATGCAGAAATGACATACATTGGCCAACCTCCCCATGGAAAAACAACTTCCCTAAATATTTCAGATGGTACACTTTACCTGGCAGGCTTCACCTAGTAGGCTTCAGTATGTCAAAACAAACACAAAATCAGTCCCGACCCCGCTGTTTTTGTAACTACCCATGATCTTTACCCCAATGATCCCAACCTTGTTTCCAACCACAAAGCTACCTATGGTTCTTGACCCCTCCCCCCAGTTCTCCTGACTATTCACTAACTGCTGATATTTTGCATTCAGCATCAAATTCCATGACAAACATGATTTACTGGATACCATGGTAGAGGGTGCAATGATAGAGTTGCACCAGAGACCAGAGTTCGATTCAGACTATGGGTGCTGTCTGTATGGAGTTTGTATGTTTTCCCCGTGACTGCGTAGGGTTTCTCCGGGTGCTCTGGTTTCCTCCCTTACTTCGAAGACGTATGGGCTTGTAAGTTAATTGGCTTCGGTAAAAATTGGAAATGATCTCTAGTGTGTAGGATAGTGTTAGTGTACGGGCATCGCTGGTCGGCACGGACACAGTGGGCCGAAGGGCCTGTTTATCGCACTGCATTTCTAAACCAAACTAAGTCAGCAAACAGCAAAGTTCTGGTGTGCATATCTTATTGGTCATATTAGTACCAGTTTCAATTAAGGCAACAGCTTTCTTACTGTGGAGTCCTGGGAGGAAGTGATACAAATTACAAAACTATCACAACTCGTACTGTATTTTATCTTTTCACAATACATATCTGTAAATTTTTGTTTTAATAATTAAAATTTAAGTGTAAAGCAATGCACATTTCAAAATCAATCAAAGAAAAGCTAATTTAGATGAAACACCTATATTGACAGTTAGTCTCCAGGACTGATGAAGACATAAAAAATGTTTCAAGCATTTTTTGCTGTTTGGCACATGAAATCACCAGCTATGATTCCCTTCATTTTAAATAGTGAAACAATTATTGCCTGATTATTTTGTAACACGGGGAACAGAATAAAGCTTTTAATAAATTCTTGCCCTTGTGTCTAATAGTATCTGGTTATACACCTTAAAATAAAATAAATCATTCTGTAACAATTGAAACACTTGCACCTACCAGCAAAAATGTCATGCATTATTATAGAATGGGTCTAAGAATCTCTGCATTCTGATTGGCCAAATCAAAATCTGTTATTTTTCAAATCATGCGTCCGGTAATTACCGGACGCATGATTTGGAAAATAGCAGATTTTTATTTTATTTTACTTTCCCCCCCCCATTCTATAAAATAGATGATGTACAGGTCTATTTCAAAGTTACCATGTGCACACAATTACTACCGACGCACTCAGACCTGTGCATCATTTGTATACTTTCACATCATCAATGACCCATACAAACTGGCCACGGTCTCATCATGCTGCCACCATCGGAAAGAAGGAACAGGAGCCTCAGAACCATGATGTTCGGGTTCAATTGGAGCTTCTTCCGAGCAACCATCAGGCTCTTGAACCATACTGCATAAGTCTGGACTAGTAAATAACTAACAACTTTGTAACAGACCAGGAGGCATTGGCAGGCTGGTTAAAAGTAGACTCACCAACAAAGAATTATGAAGGAATTTATTTTGATAGGAGAATGAGGAATCATACCACAATTAAAAGAACAAAGAATTATGAAGGAATTTATTTTGATAGGAGAATGAGGAATCATACCACAATTAAAAGGAATACAGGAAGAGAAAGACATTTTTCAGCTTTCCGGCTTTTTGTGTCTATCTTTGGTTTAAACCAGCATCTGCAGTTCCTTCATACACATCTCAGAAGAATGTTAATCGTATATTGGATCCCTGGTACTGTAAATTGAGGAAGAGCGTACAAAAGCCATGTTTAACCTTTATATATCACTGGTTAGGCCCCAGCAGAAATTTTGTTTTCAGTTTTAGGCAGCACCATTAAGGGTATCAAAGCCAAAGAGAGGTTATTTTACTTACTTACGACATAGAAAGTCATTCTGCGCAACTAGTTTATGCCAGTTCTCAACAAGAGCAATCCCATCAGTCCTATTCTCACCTGGTATCCATGTTGCAACTTATTCCCTCTCCAACTTTTGTCATTAAAATACATGAAATGGAAAGTTTCAAATAATGATGAAAAGGAGTGCAGTAAGGAGATTGATAACCTCATAACCTAGTGCTAAGACAACAACCTTTCCCTGAACATGAGCAATACCCCGGTTGTACACATACACATTGATGGAGCTGAAGTAGAGATGTTTGGAAACTTCAAGTTGTTAGGAATAAATATGTTAGCAATTTGTCCTAGACCAGCCACATCAAAGCAATGGCCAAGAAAGCACACCAGTGCTTCTACGTCCTCAAAAGGCTTAGGAAGTTTGGCATGTCCCCAACAACCCTCACCAACTTCTACGGATACTCCGTAGAAAGCATTTTATCGGGATGCATCACAGTATGGTTTGGGAACAGAAGTTTGGGATCAGCTCCCAAGGACGTAAGATATTACAGAGAGTTGTTGACATGTTGGGTCGAGACTCTTCTTCAGAGTGAAGAAGGGTCGCGACCTTAAATGTAACCCATTCCTTCTCTCCAGAGATGATGCCTGTTACTCCAGGTGTCTACCATCTACCTCATTGGAGACCTTCGAACTATCTTTAATCAGACTTTGCTGGACTTTATCTTGCACTAAACGTTATCCCTTTATTGTGTATCAGTACATTGTGGATGGCTTAATTGTAATCATGTATAGTCTTTTACGCTGACTGGATAGCATGCAACAAATAAACGTTTCACTGTACCTTGGTAGATGTGACAATAAACTAAACTAATTTATAATCGCCAATTAACCTAGCTATGTCACCGTTTTCTAATGATTGAAGGTAGACTTATAAGGTAGTATTTAGGTGGACTGAACTCGTTGTTTTTTGTGGGGAGGACTTACCTGGGCAATTTTCCATATTGTCAGGTAATCTTAATGTTGCTGGGGCAGTTCTGGAGAACTTCTGCACATTATATAGCTTTTGTGTACACAGTAGTCTCAGTTACATCCAATTTGCAAAAGAACGGCAGAAAACTTCATCATCCGACACCATCAATCAGCAGATGCCAGTTAAGAATTATTCAAGAGTGCATGGATTGTATAACCTTACAGTAAATACCAGTTTTTAAATGAAACATAATGGCAGAACCTTACCAACCACATCTGCTTTCTTTTCCACTTCTTTAAGATCCCGCTTGGATTTCCCAGGCAAAGAATTGTTATCAATATTCGATTGTGCAGATGACGTGCTTGCCTCTGTCATACACTCCATTTTCATCTCTTCCTTTGGTTTCAAAGGTAAGCAATCATTTTCATGCACGGTCTTTGTACTACTGCCACAATGAGAGTTTGCAAGTTTCCCAAGAGTTTGCTGCTGCGACTTAACGTGCTTCTGTTTCACCTTTTCAACTGACGTCATCATACCAGATGTCCGGCTTCCTTGGCAGTGGTCAAGTGTACTCCATGGCCCTGAATTCCTTGAACTAGTCATACAATTTGGTATGTCCTGTTTGCTGCCCTTGCTTGATTTCACATCTGCGATTTTTTCAATGTTCTTTCTTTCTATTTGTTCTCCATTCCATTTTGACTTTTTATTATTCCAGTTTGAAACAGTTTTGCCGCTATCTTGAGAACTGCCCTCCGTTAGATTTCTGGAAGGTTTTTGTTCAATATCATTTTGCACAGTAACTTTCATGTCCTTACCTTCACCATGGACAAGCCAAACTGATTTCCCAGATATGTATGCTTCATCCTTTGCGTTTTTACTTTCTTCCATTGTTGTAATTCAAAGTATTGTTTAACAAAAGTAAATTGCTTCCTTTGTTAAAAAGAATTCCAACGTTCTTCCTTTTAAAAAAATTAAATTCTCTTAGTCACTTACTGAATGATGCAAAACTATAACTCTCAAAGAACAAGCAGTTTTTTCCTGAATTCCTGTCAAAAACAGAAAATCAAAAGTATTTAGAATTGTACTGACAATGAATATTTGGCCAATGGATACAGTCAAACATTTATGAATTGTATTAACAGTGAAGGTAGTCTGCTACTTCTTAGCATCCAAACAGCTATTGGCAGTTAAATAATTCTGTGCAGTCAAATCAAAAATCACAGAAAGAGAACAGTAAATGTATTGACCAAAAATAAAGTATAATTGATTTATCCAACGGAATCATTTATCAAGATTACTGGGACAATCTAAACTACTTCAACAACAATGACTAATTTAGATTGTCACAGTAATGAAAAATCAATTCAATTGAAGTAATTGATGATGAAATATAAATCTCATAAATTTCAAAACTAAAGGCATATTCAAATATTTTATAAATATCTTTACAAAGCAAGATAAATCAAATTAGCAGGCTTCAAATAATAATCTAAAATAAAGCCTTTACTGTTAAGTTTTCATCTAAAAGCAGATTCTTATCAAGTAAGGAGTACAATATTTCCCGAAAGGAAAAAAAACTGCTGATGCTGGTTAATACATAAAAGGACACAAAGTACTGGAGTAACTCAGCAGGTCAGGCAGCATCCCTGAAGAACATGAATGCTACCTGACCTGCTGAGTTACTCCTGCACCTTGTGTCCTTTTGTGTACAATCATTCCATCTTTCTTGCAACAAACATGCTGATGTAGGAACTTGGTATGCTGAGCAACATCTGTGGGGTGGTCAGAAAGGGACGTGGCGTGGGGGTTGGTGGAGAAGAAATTGTCAATGTTTTGAGTTGAAATCGTGTATCAGGACTAAAGGTGGAGAGGTTAAGCTAGCCCGTATAAAGAGAGAGGGAGCAGTTCGACAGAGGTGAGTAGTGGCACAAGGAGGAGTGACGGATAACTGACAATTGGAGCCAGATAGGGGAGACAAAGGTATGTGGATGATAGAACAAAACAAATGGCAAAAGGAGCCAGATGGCGAGCCAAGACTATGAAGGTGGTGGAGATAGTTAAGAGGGCGAACATCAGAAACACAAATGCTACTGGTGCTGGAATCTGATAGGTAATAAAGGTGATAATCAGAACCATTAGTGGACAGATGGAAAAAGGAGTGGGTGGAGGTGAAAATGGATGAAGAGGAACAGAACAGGGATATGGAAAGAGGACAAAATTAGTAAAACTGGAAGTGGATCGGAAAGAGTAGGAGGGAAAACACGAGGTAAGGGCTACCTGAAATTGGAAAATGAACATTCATACATTAGGTTTTAGATAACCCAGGCAGAATACAAGAAGCTGTTTCTCAAATTTGTATTGGACCTCACATCCGCAACGGAAAAGGTCAAGGATAGAAGAAAAGGCAGAGAGCTGACAGGTCAGTGTTGGAATGGGAAGGGGAGTTGAAATGGCATGCAACTGGGAACTTGGGATCACGTAGTCTGCACTTGGTCTCACCGATGTAGAGGAGGTCATCAGGAGCATTGAATGCAGTAGATGAGGAGGAGGAGGAGGAGGAGGAGGACGACCATGTGAAACTCAAAAGGACACAAAGTGCTGGAGTAACTCGGCAGGTCAGGAAACATTGCTGGAGACCATGGATAGGCGAATATCAGGTCTTCAGACTGATTTGGGGGGGGTGGGGGGGGATGAAGAAGAGAAGCTGGAAAAGAAGAGAAGCAGGACCAAGCGTGGCAGGTAATAGGTAGACCCATGCTGTTGAGTTACTCCAGCATTTTGTGTCCTTTTGTGTACTAACATCTGCAGTTCTTTGTTTCTACTGTGTGTTGCTGGGAAAAGTCCCAGGGGTCAGGAGAGGGCAGCGTGGGATTGGGATAATCAGTCCAGAAAGTCACAATGGACTGTTCCCGATTTCATGAAATGGACATAGAGAGATCTAGAAAAGGGAAAGAAGTGTTAGAAATAGTCCAAATGCATTTGAGAATGAGATGGAAGTTAGTAGCAAAGATGATAAAATTGACGAGTTGTTTCCATTTTTTTTACATTCGTTCTAGATTGTTATGAATTTAGGCAATAGGTTGTAAGACATAACTATGAATGTGATGCCTAATAGCTTTTTCTTGTAAAAAGCCATTGTTGGTATGAATTGGTCAAAATTATGTAAGAACAGAATGCTCATAAATATTCTCATAAATACTCAGCAGTACAGGAACCATCCATGAATTATTGTTAGCAAATTAGAACAATAACTTTTCAACAAAATATTTCTCACCTGCTTCACAACATTCTGTTTTTATATCAAATTTTAAAACAATTTACAATACACTGCTTCCATAAATAACATTATGATGATGAACATCGAAGGTTCAATATGCAGCACCAAAAAAAAATTGTATTTGTGTACATAATTTCCAAGCTATAACTTCTTAATCTCAGTCATGAAATTATGTGAAACTTCCTCGAAGAGGAGGAAATAAAATCAAAGAAAGAATTGCTTCTGTTCTTAATTGCTGGCCAATAAATTACTGTGGGATTTGGGGAAAACTTGGGATACTCACTTGTGCACATCGTGTAAAGATTGTTGATATGTATTCTGGAGAATAAATTGAGGAGGGAGGGGACCTAAAAATTGTACGAATCAGACTATAGTAATATATCACTAAATGATTCCATTTGAAAGTGGAAGAGTTATTAAAATATAGCACCATCTTGTCTTAAAATTACTTTGTTTCAAAATGAGAACAGTTAAAAGATTGAAAGAGTTGAAGGCTAATTAATATAAAAGAGATTTTGTTTTGCAAATGATCTGGTCTGAATTTCAGAACCATTAAAGACGTTTATCTGGAAACTATTCTTCCAAGTAAATGGGAGCACAAAGCAGATATGTCTTGCATGCTAAAATGAAAGCCAGTTTATTTTTGTTTCAAATATGCCAGATGTGTCACCAAACCAAAGTAGGATTAATAAAAAGCAGACAATATTGAACAATAATAAAAAGAAACCTACCAGTTGCATTAAACCTGATTCCGATGCATTTGAAGTAATCAATCTTTTATACAGTAGCTCCTCCCAGTGACTTTTCTGGGCTCAGGGACGGTAAAATAATTCATTGCGATTACACAACCACTGGGCCACACATACCTGTACTTGCCACCACTAGAATAAAATAGAGAGAGGTCTAACATCAATAACCAATATCTCAAACTGACCAAGCATCTTTTCACATATAAACAACATAAAAGAGAAAAAGCAATGTAATCAGAATATTCAATATCAAGAGACCATTGGAAAATAGGAGATGAAGGTGGACAAAACTAAAGAGAACATGGCAGTATATGGGATAAATGGTTAGTTCCTCATGGTAAGCAAAATTTAAGACCATTAAAAAAAGTTGTGTTCTTGACAAGATTAAAGAAGATGATATTTACATTTTTTTCAAAGATGGACAGAGTGATTGGTGAATACTGGCAATCAACATGAAGGAATCAGTGATAAATTGAAGAGAGGCAGCACAGCAGTAGTGTTGCTGCCTTACAGCACCAGAGACACGGGTTCGATCCTGACTATGGGTGATGATTTTGTACATTCTCTCTATGACCACATGAGTTTTCTCCAGCTGCTCTGGTTTCCTCCCATATTCCAAAGATAGCAGGTTTGTAGGTTAATTGACTTGTGTAAATTGTCTCTAGCGAGCAGGATAGTACAAGTGTACAGCTGATCTTTGGTCAGCATGGACTTGGTGGGCCGTAGGGCCTGTTTCCATGCTGTATCTCTAAAACTAAAAATTAAAATTAAAACAACAGCACGTTGAAAAGACATAAGATGTGAGACCACACCTCCATACTGGCTACTTCCCCTCTACTCTTCCAATCTAGATGAAGGGTCAATCCGAAGCTTTGACGGTCCATTCCCCTCCACAGATGCTGCCTAACCCGTTGAGTTTCTCCAGCTGCTCTCCATTGTTTGCTACAGATTCCAGTATCTGCAGTATCTTGTGAATCCAAGTCAACTGTAATGATTGGCAACTTTCCCCCTCGAAGGGATCTTTTATCAAAGCCAAGGAAGTCCAGGAAGAAAAACTGGCTGAAGGGTAAAAATTAACTCAGAGGCTGGTGAGAATAAAAGTAATACATCTGATAAATGTGCAGAATCTTATATTTAAAGAATCTGCTGCCTGGGTTTTGTGTTTTTTCAGATCAATATGTAACCTCAATCAAATTAGGTTTGGGAAACAAAGCGATGCAGCTAACTGTTCCAAAGGAGCAGCTGAAACTCCAGAGGGGAGGGTCCAAGCAAGAAGGAAAAAAATGAATGAGTGATAATTAAGCTGGTAGGAAATATTCAACAAATGACGCAATCTGCTAAAAATGAACTGGATAGCAGGTTTGGCAAACAGACCGTTCGTTTCGCCGAACACCTCCGCTCAGTCCGCAATAACCTACCTGACCTCCCGGTGGCTCAGCACTTCAACTCCCCCTCCCATTCCCAATCCGACCTCTCTGTCCTTGGTCTCCTCCATTGCCAGAGTGAGCAACAGCGGAAATTGGAGGAACAGCACCTCATATTCCGTCTGGGGACCTTGCGTCCTTATGGCATTAACATTGAATTCTCCCAATTTGGCTAGCCCTTGCTGTCTCCTCCCCTTCCTTAACCCTCTAGCTGTCTCCTCCCACCCTCCCATCCGCCCGCCCTCGGGCTCCTCCTCCTCCTCCCCTTTTCCTTCTTTCTTCCACCCCCCATCAGTCTGAAGAAGGGTTTCGGCCCGAAACGTCGCCTATTTCCTTCGCTCCATAGATGCTGCTGCACCTGCTGAGTTTCCCCAGCAATTTTGTGTACCTTTGGCAAACAGACCTATGGGTGAGGGATATCTTCAGATCTGAGAATGTCCAGAGCACAAAATATACATTGCTCCAAAATGAATAGATTGTGTATCCCAGAACATAGTTCAAGTAATTAGTGGGGAAAATAAAATGAAAATGAAACTTCAGAGGAGTTTAAGAGAAAATTGATGATAAATAGGGAGGGAAGGAATGAAAGAGACAAGAATGCTACCAACTAAACATACAAATGAAGGTTGAAATTAGAATGGAGATATGAAACTCCTCAAAAAGAAATGACTCTTAATAAAAATTAGCAGAACACAAGATGCATAAGCCTTTAAGCTCTGATAGCATATGGTTTCAGTTGCTGAAGGAAGTCACGATGGTGTCAACGGAACCCCTAGCAATCTATAACTTCTCAGTTCAAAAATATGCAAAATGTTCTGCTGGATTAGACAGCGACAAATCACTCTTTGTTAATAAGAATGATGAACCAAGCAACAACAGACCTGTCAATCCTCACCTAGGTTTGCACCTATTTCTCCCCTTCCCGTCCATTCTTTCCTCTAGCTTCACAATTTGCTACTTTTCAATCCTTCCATCTCACATCTTATGTCTTTGCATCTTTGGCTTTGTCCACCATCTATCTCTCATATCTCCCCTCACCCATTTCAACCTATTAGCTGCAAGATTTGTCCTGCCCCCAACCCTCCCCCCCCCTTCCAGCTTTCTCCAAACCCCTCACAATCAGTCTGAGGAAGAGACCCGAAACGTTATCTATCCATATTCTACAGAGATGCTGCCCGACCCGCTGAGTTACTCCAACATTTTGTGTCTGGTTTTGTTAAAAGTTTCACAAAGTTCTTTTGAAGAAGTCACCAACGGTACAGTTAAAGGCATTGCCATTGCCTTCTACTTTATAACATCAAGCGAAGATGTAATTCACTTTGTACTCCAGTCCCCCTCCCCTTCAGCTCATTGTCGCAGTGAGAACGGACAGCGCCCTCCATAATGTTTGGGACAAAGACCTGTCATTTCTTTATCTGCTTCTGTACTCCACAATTTGATATTTGTAATAGAAAAATTCACATATGGTTAAAGTGCACATTGTCAGATTTTATTAAAGGCCATTTCTATACATTTTGGTTTCACCAAGTAGAAATTACAGCAGTGTTTATACATAGTTTCCCCATTTTAGGGCACCATAATGTTTGGGACACATGGCTTCACAGGTGTTTGTAATTGCTCAGGTGTGTTTAATTGCCTCCTTAATGCAGTTATAAGAGGTATATCAGCACCTAGTCTTTCCTAGTCTTTACATCACGTTTGGAAACTTTTATTGCTGTTTATCAACATGTTTATCAAAGTTGTGCCAATGAAAGTCAAATAAGCCATTATGAGACTGAGAAACAAGAATAAATGTTATAGACATCAGCCAATCCTTAGGCTTACCAGAATCAACTCTTTGGAACATAATTTAGAAGAAAGAGAGCACTGGTGAGCTTATTAATTGCAAAAGGACTGGCAGGCCAAGGAAGACCTCCACAGCTGATGACAGAAGAATTCTCTCTATAATAAAGAAAAATCCCCAAACACCTGCCCGACAGATCAGAAACACCCTTCAGGTGTGGATATGTCAATGACCACGGAAGATTTCATGAAAAGAAATACAGAGGGTACACTGCAAGATGCAAACCACTGGTTAGCCACAAAAATAGGATGGCCAGGTTACAGTTTGCCATGAAGTACTTAAGAGCAACCACAGTTCTGGAAAAAGGTCTTGTGGACAGATGAGACGAAGATTAACTTATATCAGAGTGATGGCAAGAGCAAAGTATGGAGGAGAGAAGGAACTGCCCAAGATCCAAAGCATACCACCTCATTTGTGAAACACGGTGGTGGGGGTGTTATGGCCGGGGCATGTATGGCTGCTGAAGGTACTGGCTCACTTATCTTCATTGATGATACAACTGCTGATGGTAGTAGCATAATGAATTCTGAAGTGTATAGACACATCTTATCTGCTCAAGTTCAAACAAATGCCACAAAACTCATTGGCCGGCGGTTCATTCTACAGCAAGACAATGATCCCAAACATACTGCTAAAGCAACAAAGGAGATATTCAAAGCTAAAAAATGGTCAATGCTCGAGTTATCACGTCAATCACCCGATATGAACCCAATTGAGCATGCCTTTTATATGCTGAAGAGAAAACTGAAGGGCACTAGCCCCCAAAACAAGCATAAGGTAAAGATAGCTGTATTACAGGCCTGGTAGAGCATCACCAGAGAAGACACCAAACAACTGATGTCCATGAATCGCAGACTTCAAGCAGTTATTGTATGCAAAGTATATGCAACAAAATACTAAACATGACTACTTTCATTTACATTACATTGCTGTGTCCCAAACATTATGGTGCCCTGAAATGGGGGGGGGGGGGGACTATGTATAAACACTGCTGTGATTTCCGCATGGTGAAACTTTAACCACATGTGATTTTTACTATTACAAATCTCAAATTGTGGAGTACAGAGGCAAATAAATAAATTATGGGTCTTTGTTCCAAACATTATGGAGGGCAGTGTATGAGTTTATTATCCCCATAGATTGAAACTCTGATATTCCACTATCCAACTAATTGGGAATCCCGAAGGTAGATACAAAATGCTGGAGCAACATTGGAAACTTTTAGAAACAGATGGTCAGGCAGCATCTCTGAAGAAAAGGAATAGATGACGTTTCGGGTCATGACACTTCTTCAGACTCAGAATCCGGAATCCCGATGGTTCAGCATCTAGCTCACCAGGTGCTGATTCCCATATCGCCTCTGACACACCAACGCCTCCATTCCCCTGCTCCTCCCAACTCAGCATCAAACTACTATGGACTTTGTCTAAGGTTGCACAACATACTTTGGCTTGCACTATTATAGCCTGGTCACCAAGTATAACTAATAATTCATTGCATTATTGTTCATATATTTGTTGTGTTGTTGCATTTAATGTGGCTGCAAAGTTGCAGCAAGTAAGAATTTCATTGTTCCAGTCCCAGTGCATATGAAAATCAAACATTATTTTAACAATGAAAGTTTTGATTCCCTCTGAGACACCAGTTCCTGGTTCTCCGGCTCCCTCTGACACACCAGGTCCCCGGTTGTTATGCTCCCTCTGACTCCCCGGGGCCCAGGTTCACAAACTCCCTTTGAAGCATCTGGGCCCCAATCCACAGGCACCCTCTGACACACTAAAGCTCCGAATCCCATGTTCACTGACTCGCAAGTCCCTAGTTCCCATGCTTCCTCTGACAACTGGAAGCCCCACTTCCCATGCCCCTTCAGAAACATCAGGACCCCGATTCCTATGCTCCATCTGATACACCGAGGTCCCGGTTCCCTTGCTGCCTCTGACACACTGAGGCCCTGGTTACCAGAATACATAGCATGCAAGTCAGCTGATAGCATGTGGATATGATTCATCCTGAAACATGGTTAGTGATTGTTGTCATCAAGAAAATTTGAAGTACCATCTTACTTTAGTTTGAAAGGAGTTCAAAAGAACCAAAATGGAATCTTAATTGTCATTCCATAGGGTCATAAATGATTTGATGATCATCATCTGCTGTCCATTCTGTATTCCAGCAAGTTAATGATGACAAATCAAAAGAATCAGTAAAGGTCGGCTTATGATGGGTTCCCCCAAAGAATTAGGCCACTGATTGAAAAACTAAGCAGCACGATTGCAGGATAACGTTTCATGAAATCTATTCATTAACTCTCCTACTGTATGATGAGGAAAGGGATCTGTTTTATTGCAGATGAATGATAACAATAGGAAAATAATTTTGTGCAGTTTGGCTAACACCAAATGCAACGAACTATACAAACTGTAGGGGTGGGGCAGGAAATTGGAATTGACACGTAAGTTCAGTTATGATTTAAATGAATGCAAACAATTCGAATAGGCGGTATAGGTTACTCCAGTTATTTCTTATGAGTGTTTGTCCAAAGCCGAGCCAGAACATGTTACTTTATGTAATGACTTTCTCGGCAGTTTAAATAAATCAAAACATTTCTGACGGCATGACGGTAACGCTCAAGCAAATAGGTGAGAATCATATTCAAGATGATAATTTAGGTTAATAGCTCATATAACCATATAACAATTACAGCACGGAAACAGGCCATCTCGACCCTTCTAGTCCGTGCCGAACACGTATTCTCCCCTAGTCCCATATACCTGCGCTCAGACCATAACCCTCCATTCCTTTCCCGTCCATATAACTATCCAATTTAGGATAGTTAGGAATTTACAATTGCATGAAAGAAGACACAGTTGTTGTTGTTGTTGATGAAGTATTCTGCCAGTTTTCACACAATGTTCAAATATCAGAAGCTAATGCAAGGAGTACTTTGGTCTCATGTAAATATAGTAATGGAACATTCTCTTTCTTCGAGTCGGCAGCATTGGATTCCTACCTCATTCAGCCAATGACAACTGAAACACTGGCATTAAATACTGGATTTATATCCAGTGGAGGCATGTGTAAACATATCCTGTGTTATCCATACCACACGAGTTAAAATCTGCCTTCTCAAATGATGTGAAAGGGCATACTGATGGGAATAACATAAAGTGGATGGCTTAGCAAATGTGAGCAGGGACAGTGAAAAAAATACAGGAAGCCATTAACAAGTTAGCAGAATGTCTGGGAGATATGATTTAATGAGAATAAATGTGAGGTGATATTTTGGGAGGAAAAAAAATGAATGGATGGATATGAAATAGAAAGACCCTGCATAGTCAGACACATCCAAGGGCTTAAACACAATTTTCAGAATATTTAAATGTAGGTATTATAAAGTACTTTTATAGGAAAATAAGAGTAAAGTGAACGTGGCAAATTTGTATGACTTTTGATGGGCACAGATAGAGCTTAGCTCGCCTATTATAAACAAAACAATAAAAATCTTTCTATTGATTCAAAAGTATAATGCCAAGCTGTGGTAAGATAGGAAATACCAAATTTTAATTTTAATTTTTTTAATTACAGTGCAAAAAGCACCAACTTGTAAGTTTAGAACCAATAATATCAAAAAAGCATCTCAATGTGCTTCTTGGAACCACTATCAAAAAAAGCCAATATCAAGGCTGTACAGGAGATATCAAGTTATAATGAGCAAGCAAAGGTTGAGAGGCAATGAGGATTTGGAATTTCAGAACACGTTCTTGACAGCTGAAGGCACAGTCTTTGCAGTGGAGTGATTAAATATGGAGATATACAGGAAACCAGAATTGAAAGATCCAGATATTGCACCAACTAGGGTTGTATGAAACCAGAGAGAGATCAGTATTGCTGCTCCTCGACCTACAATGGGGTTACAAACGAAAATATCGGAAGTCGAAAACGCATTTAATACAATTTGATCACGTGACCGGAAGTGAGCTGCAGCTTGCTGCCGTTACCCAGCGTTTGCACCATCGTAAAGTCGAAATATCGTAAGTCAAAGCATCGTAAATCGGGGAGCATCTGTATACGGTTTCAAAACTCTGCTGTTGCATAAATTGGTGCTAGTATAGTTTAGGTGGAGCAGGGGTAACAGATGAACAGGTCTCTGTACAAGTTAGGCCATACACAAAGTTCTGAATGGTCTTAAATTAACAGAAAATAGAACGTGAAGCCAGACAGTAGTAGTTAATACTGGATCTAATAAAGATATGAACAATGGATTCGACAGATAAGGCTGGAGTCATGAAATGTTATAGAGTTGGACTAAGTGGCCTTACGTATGCCACAGATAAAGTACAAAAATCTCAAATCAGTTTTATATATGATACCAATGCCGCCAATAGTTTGGGTCACTTTTCAAAGGGAGGGATGGAATCGGCAGCTACAGAACATATGTACGCGAAGCGATATGTGCAGTTTCCCTAATATTTAACAACAAAAAAATCTGCTCATCAATCCTGAATTTTCAATAATAACAATTTATAATGGAGTGGTCAGATTGGCAGTGATATATTAATCATCATCGACGGTCACTCGAAACGAGTATGACTATCCTCTCCTCTCCATTGGGGCATCTACTTGTGTATCTGCAAATGTCTGTAGAGGCCGATCCGCGATCCACACACCTTGGAGCAACGTGGGCAGTGGTTGGTAGTCGTCGAGCCCCCTTCTCTCTCCTTACAAAGCTGTTGCTTTGTCTCTGCGACACGGCGTAGTTCCATTTCGTGATGTGCAGCTCCTTCCTGCACGGATTACCTCCAGCAGCCCCTGTCCAGTGCAATGTGCTCCCAGTTGCTGGATGTGATATGGAATTTCTTCAGACTGTTCTTGATGTTGTCCTTAAAGCCCGTTGGGGGCATGCCGACCTTCCTTCAATTGATAGTACAGGATTTGTTTAGGGAGACGTGTGTTGGGCATGCGGATGACATGGCTCGTCCATGGAAGTTCGTGCTGCATTATAGTGGTGGTGATGCTGGTCATGTTGGCTTCCTCCAAAACACTGATGTTGGTATGATTGTCCTCCCAGCTGATCCTCAGAATCTTTCGTAAGGATCTTTGATGGTATTGTTCCAAGGTTCTCAGGTGCCTGCTGTGGGTGGTCCATGACTCAGCTCCATACAACAGGGTGGACTTTGTAGACCAGCAGTTTTGTTTGAGCCTTTAGGTCTCGGTCTTCAAAGACTCTTTTCCTGAGTCTGGCGTAGGCTCCGCTGGCACAACTCAGGCGATGGTTCACCTCAGTGCCAATGTCAGCTTTTGAGAAGAAAAGAATGCTGCCAAGGTAGGGGAAATGGTCAACGTTTTCAAGAGTGGTGTCGTCCACTTTTATAGTGGGCTGGGTAGACGGCTGGTTGGGTGGAGGTTGATGTAGGCCCTGGGTCTTCTTGATATTTAAGGCTAGGCCCATG